>NC_072731.1:99520070-99640070 GCF_026930045.1 Uloborus diversus | reverse complement strand
TTCTATAGAAACGTCTTTTTAAAACAAATATCACTCTAAGATTTTTTTTTTCTATTTTTCATTTATTTACTTTTATTTATTTTTTTAAAGATCCTAATGCACACATGATATGCAATATTTCATTTCAAGAAAATCATGAGTAAGAATTTTACTTAGAAGCATTCATTATCTCGCTCCAACTACAGCCGATGCAGTTTTAGCTTGAAGTTGTCAGCAATCAATTTCTCATCAATAGAGGTGAGGGAGGTTTCGATAAGAAGTCATCAAAAGGCCACCATGTTGCGCCCTATTATCAGAAAAGGTGATAAATTTGCCCCCACTGCGTCTTTGTCATCTTGAAGGTACAATACCTCGAACTCCAGCTCCCGAACGATTGCTTATCTCCTGTGGGAAAAGCTAAGACGCTAAATGCTTTTAAGGCTCTCCAGGCAGATGCGATACCAGTGAATAATTACTCGAAAATCTGGGTCAAGTAATGAATTTATGCTTACGATGGACTTACAATTTGGATTAAGTTTTGATTGAAACGTGTTGAACGGAAGATTGTTATTTAAGCTGTTTGAACTTTAACAATGGTGTGTTCATTCAATTTCCTTTCATACATTAGTTTATGTTATTTCCTAACAGTTGCGAATAATTGGGTTTATTATTTATTTATTTATTTATTTATTTATTTATTTTTTTTTTGTATTTTAATTTTAAATGGGGTCGCTTTCGCAATTTTAAAAGATTTTTTTTCTAAAAGAGCATGCTTAAAAACATAGGTTTGAATATTTTTAAAATAATTTGACCAAGTTAAATGTTTTTAAAAACATATTTTCATTGTTGCGCATAATCAGTTACCCTTCTTACGCTTATGCAGTTGACATAAGAAGTGATGAAATGCCATTCACTGATGCCATTAGCGAAGAGTGCAATATTTAATTCATTTCAGAATTATCATAAGCTGGAAACGTGGTAGACAGCAAGCAAAAACATTCAACGCGCCAGTGGATGTCAAAGTGCATCACTTGTGACGTCATAAAGATAACGCCTTGTTTGAAAAATCTGACACTTTAAAAATATTTAAAAGTTAAACGTCAAAAATGAAAGTTTTTCCTTGCTTCATGTTATTATTATTATTATTATTATTATTATTATTATTATGCTCATTCTATAAATTTTAGTGACTAAAAGTAGTACTTTTGACTGAAGGAAATAACTCCATTGCAATGCGATGTGTTATATTTTGCATATGTCAGTAAATTTAAACTAAAACGTCTAGTGCTCTTATTTATTGAAGTTTGGTTTCAAATGACCTAATTTTTTTAAAGTGTCTTCGTTTTTGCCCCTCTTATTGGAATTAAAAATAATATCTGCTGACTACGTCTTAATGTTTAACGTATTTTTTTGCTAATTATCCTTTTTTTTTTTTATAGTTTTCTTCTCTTTCAATTGCATCGATTGCACTTATATTTACGCATCGTAAATAACATAATTTATTTTGCGATACGGTAAGAACGAATTTGTTTAATTGTAAAATCTGTACCTCAAAATCAGACTAACGTAAGGCACATTATAGCAGGAGAGCAGAAAAACGTTCGCCTGGTGCATACAAATGATTAGGCTATTGCTATTTTATGATGGTAAATAACTATGTCATCTTTTTTGCTTTTACAAAGTAAAGAACGTATTGGATTCACAAAAAAAAATGACGCAAAAATAAGCCATAATTTCTACTTTGCACGCCACATAATAAATGCCGAGGGTTTTTTTTTTTTTTTTTTTTCAACCCGACCACACATGGATATATGTCTAAGAACTAATAGACACCCGAAATATCCATTTTGACGATTCCCGAATTAATTACAACTAGTTTTCTCGTGATGTCTTTGTGTAACGTATGTATGTGCGTTAGGGTGTATCGGAAAAAACTGTTGTCATGTTGATAAAAAAATGCTCCTACTGACCCACATCTTACATAAATTTTTTTATCCGAATCAGAAAGTATTTGAATGTCCCGCACGAGACCTAATGTTTATATCTTTTTTTTAAACATCAACTTTTTCTAAAAAAAAAAAATTTAAGCCAGAAAAAATGTTATAATTATTTCAAGTTGAAAAATGTACACAGTAAAGTCGGAGAAAAAAGGAAGGGGAAAACTATTCTAAACAACTCATACGCCTCCCGCATTTATTCTAAACTTCCGTGATTTTCACCAAAAAAAAAAAGAACGGATTTTACAAGGCCATGTGGTTTGGTTAGAAAAAGGGCTTCTGATCTCGATCCCGAATCCTGCAGGATCTCACATGATATTTTGCGGGATTAGTCCCGCGGAATTGAGATCAAAATCCCGCAAGATTTTCAATCCCTCAAAGATTTTCTTTTGCCGCTCATAAAATGAATTATTTTCACAAGCGTCATTTGAAGTTTGAATCACGATTTCTGCAAGAAAAGCAAGAGAAACTTTGTCTCATATGATGAACAGTGAAAATGAATTTGTATTATCATTAGAGGTTTCAGTTTCATACGTTCAGCAAATGAGAAAATGCTTAAAAATTATAAACGTTTTCAAAAACCGTCACTAAAATTTAAAACCCAGAAATTTGAGCTTTAGAAAAAATTGAGGAAGTGCAGTAGAGATTGCAAAACCCGCTGTAGTACCCAGAACACAATGTTCAAACGCATCAGTAAGCTAAAAGAAAACACTCAAAACCTTTAACTTACTAAAAGTGCACAATATTTTTCTTCGAAGAAGAATGCAGTGAAAAAACTATTATTATTTTTGCTCTCTAACGTGTAGAAAGTGCCTGCCGATGTCTTTGTCACCGTGAAGTTAATATTTTAAATGTGGGTGGTACCTTAAAAATTATGTTGGGTGAATTAGCTGAATAATCTACAATACATTCGGCAAAGAGGCGACAGAAACTTGGATGAAACACAGGATGACTCGCATTACGTTATGCGGCTGAAGTTTTTAAGTTTATCTTTTGAGTGAGAGTTAAAATTAACCGAAGTCATGTAAAACCTTTAACTGAGACTGATTTGGTGAAACCAATGGGCGTTCACTCCCTGCTGTAATGAGTCAAATACACTGATACAATGACCAAAATAAATGTAGTTAAATCGGGTACAGCAGTGCACAAATCAAAGACATCTTATTTGTCCGAAATTTGCAGTTCTTGAACAAAAGCCAAGCAAGACTCCTATAAGAAAAGAAAAATATTAGAAAAAATTTTCGAATGTCATGAGCTTTATGGAGATATTTTGCTAAATGTTTACAATTAATTAAACTCCGTAAAACCAACTGCTGTGAGCCATGCCCCAAGTTTTCATCTATTGCATTATTTTTGGGGCGAAAATCCCTTCTCAACCCATACGAAGTGAAATGCACACTTCTGTGTACCAAACGATAGTTGCTTATTATTATGTGAATTTGCAGTGCTCTACAAATGGTGTATTGAAAAAGCCTTCATCAAAACTCACGCATCTTTTTAGTGCTGTTGAACAACAGTGTGGGAAAAGCTTGATATTATATGATAATTCATATAATTTTCTGCATATGTTTTGGTGTTTAGTTTTGAATACTTAATTCTTGTAATAACATTCTTCTGTGTAATAAAATGAAAACGATGGCTGCAAGATTGCTTTATAGCCTTGATTTTTTTATTTTTAACTTCACAAAACTAATCTTACAATATAATCAGAAAATAAATTCAAATAATATTTATCTGCAAACATTAATATATGTATCAAAAATTCTTTATTAACAAACAAATTATTAAACCAACATTTCCAAAAATAATTTTAAAAGGTTTTATGTTGAAAATTCAATATAAAATCATTTATATTGAAAATTCAAACCTGAACTTTTAAAAAATTCTTTTTTTTTGCGGCGTACTATGCGAGAACTAAATGCCACGCCTTTTTTTTCTATGAGAGCAAAATATTTTTTTTTTTTTTTTGACGATAATTCCCGGCTATTTTACTCACATTTTTCAAAAAAAAAAAAGAAAGAAAGAAACATTTTTTCGGTTATTCAAAAAAAGAATTAGAAAAAATTGATTTTTCGAAGAAAATTTTAAATTTTTTAGGCCTTGTGCAGGACACCTAAATATTTTTTGATTCGGATAAAAATGTTTATGTAAGATGTGGGTCGGTAGGGGCAACTTTTTATCAACATGACAAATTGAATTTGGAAAAAAAATATTTTTTTCGATACACTCTAATGTGCGTATGTATGTATGTGCGTATATGCGTATTTGCCTCACATGACTGAAAAACGGTATGTCCTAGAAAGTTGAAATTTGGTACGTAGACTCCTAGTGGGGTGTATTTGTGCACCTCACCTTATGGTTGCAATCGGATGTTCCTAAGGGGGTCTAAAACACCTTTTGTGGGAGAAAACATTGTTACTATCAATACAAACTCGAGTGGTGTTATAATTTGCTAACACTTGGCGACATATCGCCATTTTTTTGGTTGCCAAGTTTTTGAATCACATTAAAATGTCCAATATTGGGAAAATTTACCTGTATAAAACGTTTTTTTGCTCCAGTTCGCAGCAAACAAGAGGGAAAATATTTAAAGTGTTTCTTTGATTACTCCAAAACATCTATAACTATTGTCCTTAAATTGGCGTAAAAGGAAATGTAATGCACACATCAGCACGTTTTTATACAGAATTACAATGTGATGACTTGAAGCGGAACAAGATGTCTCAAAAATGTAGTATTTGGACTTGCGTTAGTCTGGCTTTGAGGTGCAGATATTATACACACAAAATAATAAAGAGAAACAATGTAAAATAAAAAGTATTAGGCTATCAATAAATTCCGATAAACTATTTTCTTTCAAAGTTCTGGAAAATGTATGCTATTAATGATGTGGGAAAAACATGTGGCCAGTGAAAAGATTAAGCTAAAGATCAGGGTTGCTCAGCTTTTTGTAGCACTCCATCTCAATCATTTATTCAATTCCTGCTCGTATTTCACTCTCAAATGCAATTCATTACCAGCATACGGAAAAAAAAGTTCTTTGTTTAGCAATTAACTTAGGAGAGAGCCCCTTTGGTCTCCAAGTATCCGCTCTTCTCCAGACGGCTGGTCTCACCACCGATTGGAACGCTTGAAGACATTTGAGAAGCAATTCACCTCCTACCCTCTTTTGACACCTGAGCAGCGCTCTTCACTCAGCCCCCCGGAGACCCCCAGACTTTCGTTCCAGAAGACGCCTTTTTCTTCTAATCCCCCCTTTTATCCCATTTTGCTTCTTCTCTGAGCTGCTAACGAACTTGCTTGATTCGGCAGAAAAAGTAGACTGTTAAAAAAACCAAAGTCCTTGTGCTCATCTAACTTCTGAAAGGAGGATTTTTTTTTACATGCATACATGCCTTCTATCTCCTTTTCTCAGTTTTTTGAGAGGTAAAGAAGGGTTTTAAGGGGAAAACGGGAAATGGTAAGTTTAATGATAGATGAGGGTGTTGTTACCCGAAGCTCAATTTACTTGGAGGTGTTACTTTTTTTTTTTTTTTTTGTAAAATTGTAAAAAGTTTTTATTACTTACTGTGGTGAAGATTTTCGTAAGTAATTTCACATAATTACTGCATTTTGAAAATCGCAGAGATTTTATAGTTATATTTTCCTACTTAGTGTGCTGATGCTTTCATAAGTAATTCCATAAAATAACTCGTAACATGAAAATTTTAGGGATTAAATATTAAAGGTTATTTTTTCTTATTGAATGTGGTGTAGACTTTCATAATCAGTTTACTAGAACTACTTTGTACAAAAATTGTAGGGATTGCAGTTCCTTACTTACAGTGGTAAAGATTTCCATAAGTAGTTCCAAGAAATCATTCTTATATGAAAAAAAAGCATTATATTAACATTTAAGATGAAGCTAGGAGAGCTTGCGTACACTTTAACAGAATAGTATAAGGCGCTCTAATTATCCATGTTTTGCTTTATCGTGCTTTATACTTAGTTGTATTTTCTCTTCAAGAGACGTTACTTTTCCAATTTTTAAATTATCTTCTTGTGCAGGGTATGTTTGTGTTTTGTTTAAAAAATTTACGATGTTACCTTTAGTTTGAAATTTAAGATGAATTTAACTAAATTTCATCTTTTTGTTTCCTTTATTCGTTTTCGTTTTCTTTTTAAAAATATCATTTTGCAACTTTTGTTCCGCTACTTTTGTGTAATAATTTTCCATTAATTGGTGATTTTGAAGCCAAATTTTTCATTAATAGAATGATGTTGGTACTGTATCATGGAAAAATCAATGTGCATTTAAAATAAAATTAGGTAACTAATAAGCTAAATTGAAAACTCTTAAATTAAAAGTTTTAATTATTTTCGGATAATTCCGAAAGTACCGGTATTTTACCTCAGTAAATACCGGCGTTATGATATTTTTGTTGATTATAAATTTTCACTGCTATTTTGCTTTAATATGTAACAGTTGTAACAAAACCAAGAGTACGTTTTTGTGCAATCTGGTGACAAACTATACTTATGCTAACATTGTTCGTTTACGGAAGTAGCTTCAAGAGAGACCGTTTAAAACAAAATTATTTTACTGTATTGCCATTCAACGATATTTGGAGAAAATGCATGAACATTCACTCTTTCAGCTGGTTAAACAATGCAAAGTTGCAATATTTTATCGCAATCGCACTGAAAAACCAAGCAGGCTCTTTATCTGCAGACTCGAATACCACTGCTTTTGTACCATAAAATGAAGTCTATACGCACTTACTTAATTCCTCCAAACCCACTCGCGCGCAATTTCTCCACCCGCGCTAACTCAATGTGTTTTAAAAGATGCAATTTAAAAATATAAATAAGATAAAAGAAATCTATGACTATTTACGCTTTCTTCAGTTTTTTTTTCACTTTTCCTTGGCCGAAAAGCAGGTAATTGCAAACCATGATAACAAAAATCCTGATTGAATGTTGGAGAAAAAATGATCATTGTACGTAGAATTTTCCACTTTTTTTGACAGGTGGAAATTAGTGTATTTCAGAGATGGTACAGTTCAACTGCTGGTTGCAATATAAAATAAGTGGCTTAAAATCAATTTATCTCGTCTTGATGCCGATTCATTACATTTAATTCGTGAACGCGCTATGTTTAATTTTTGTTTATTTTAAACTCGTTCATCGTGTACAATTATTTTATCATTTCAATCAGCTTACTTTTTGCAAATAATATCGATAATGGCAATAATAATTATTAGTTTTAAACAAAAAGAAAAACGTAAAAGAAACCCTGAAGTTAGTTAAATATTCTACAACTCTAATTAAAATCATATATAGTGCAATCAGAAAACACAAAACAAATACTTATAGTTAAAACCACTAATTATAAATACTATTGCAATGTCAAAATATTCTAAAGGCATCGAAGTCATACCAATTTTCATTTACAAAAAAATATTTACAGCATTTATTACAGCATGAGCATTGAATAAATTACTAACTCAAAATAAAACTATATTGGTTCAGTCTTTTGTAATAGCATTTATTGTCAAATTCGTTTTCAAAACATTTCGCAAAATAAGAGCACAAAGAGTGGAGATTCAATTACCTAAACTTTTTATTAATATATAATTGCATTTGTCGTTTGAAAATATATTAGAGATTGAAAACAACTCAATTACAGAGCATTGGTATTAATTTAAATTAGCTGAAATGCAATTTCCAAAATTAATTTCCATCCTCCTTTGTAATTTACATTTTTTTCTTATCCTAGCACTATTATTGTTCCAATACAACAACTGAATGTATGAATTTCAATGGTTAACATATATTTGTCATTGGAAGTATTTCCGGAATAGCGGAATATAACTTTGCTCTTTCCCATTGTTTAAAAATTAATAAACAAAGGAAAAATCGATTTCTGAGACAATCAGAGGTTCTACCATTTCAAGCTGTTCTCCTCAAATAAAGGTTTTTGATTAAAACCCATATTCTCAACGGTATGTTACTCTGAAACTTTCGTCTCAGGAAAAAAACCCAGTAAACTTGGCGAAGTCACTCATTCGAAGCATGTTTGCTTAAAATAAATCTTGGTCAAGCATTCCTTTCAACTGCAATCGATTTTATCGCTGTTAAAAACGAAAAATTATTAGTCTTTCGATTTTAAATAAAGATTTACTTTAGTTTTTCAACTTTCATTTTTTTCAGACATGTTTTTCTTATTTAATCCAGCTTTATTATTAGACAAGTTGTTAAAAACTATTTGAGGTTTAACAGTAGCTTTGTGTAATTATCTCTATCTTCTGCTATTTCTTAAAAAGCGATGATCCATGTAAATGCCCGAATTTCAGTTAGTTCCCGAAGATAGCTATAGTGCATTCAGGGAGAATGGATAGCGGAAGTAAACTAAGAGGTTACTGTTTAGACAACATTTGTCACTTACATAAATTACTCATTAGATGCGGACTAGTCGAGATCAGCCAATCAGACAACGTTGTTATCAAGTGCCACGTTGCTTCCACTACCAGTTCAGAAACAGTTGTTTCTCATCATTTAACATTTGTTTCAGTAACATACAAGTTTTGCATAAAAGAATATCCCGATTTTAAAAATGTTCATTTCATAAACTAGTACAATTACCACTATAAACGATACATAAAAATAAAGATAAACTGTCCAAGTTTTTTTGAACGAACTTAACTTAAACTTGCACGTTTTGCACTAGCGCAGCCAGAGATATCTTCCGGAAGGGGTTCTTTGGTCACAAAAGTCCTTACGCGCGTAATATTACTTATACTGTATCTCGGGGGGGGGGGGGGGGTTACACCCTCTCCCTTACTTCGCTGCACTGCTGACGTTCCGCAACGCTGGATTGGTCGTGCATGTGATGATCATTTACCCTTAATGAGTTGGCCAGCCAGATCTCCAAACCTTACCCCATGTGATTTTTTCTGAGGTTTCGTCAAAGACAGTGTTTATACAACACCATTGCCTACAACATTTCAAGAACTGAAAGATCACATAATGTTTAGCATTATGAAAAATTGACAGTGAAACACTCCAAAATTTATGATATAATGTGTGTCCCTTTACGAAAGGCGCTCACATCGAATGTTTGTGAGGGGGGGGGGGGACTTTCACGTTTTATTTTTATGTATTATTTTTGTTGGTGGTGGTAATAGTTGATAGAATATAAATTTTTAAAACCTAAGTATTCTTTTATGCTAGCCCTATATTTTAAAAAGTAGTTCGCTTAATGGTGCATATACGGGCATTTTTATTTTCCATTTGTTTTTAGTTTTCTTTGACTATTTCGTTATAATTATGGTACTTATCGTTTCAAGTAGATTGTTTACATACGATTTTAAAAAAAATATACATAATTTGAAAATTTCTTTACACTTATTAAATTTACAATTTTTAAATCAAAAATGTAAGTTATATGTAAATTATAATTCTTAACTCTTGAAAAATCTACATTATTAGTTAAGATGCTTAAATGTTGAGCTGAAGAGTTTGATGTGAAACCATTCAAACTGTCACATTCAAAGAAGTTGTGTTGTGTTTGCTATTTTTCATTTAATACAATATTTTTCCATCAAAATAATTTTTAGCTTGCTTTTTATAAACATGTTTTGTGTAAATTAGAATTAAAGTACCTAGAAGCAAAAGGCTGTAAGCAGTAACTAAGTTTAAAAAATGAATACATAAAGTTTACAAATAGATTTAAACCATTCATTTGGATTTATTTTTACTCACCTCCGAAAAATTCCCCATTACTGAAAGCGTTTGAAACAAAGTTTCTATACATCAATCGATATCAAGTATTTTCTTTTTCAAGAAAATAATGATTGTCTTTTTCTAAAGTTCGAATATTTTAACGGTTTCAAGTTGCGAAAAAAGCATTTAAATGTCAATCTTGATTCCCCACAGAAACTTTATTTTTTCAATTAAAAATTTTCCCAAATTTCCTCTGAAATGCGTTTTTAAAAGTAGGAATGTCAAACGATTTGAAGGCAAAAGAATTTTTATCTGGCACGTAAATTCGAGTATTTCAGAAAAAGGAATGAGAAAATAAATGAAAATTCATTTACCGATTAAACATTTAACTGATTTGGAATTTTAGAAAACTGTAGTTTGAAAACACTTTTAGTGCGGAAAGAATGTGAGCAATTTTTAACCAGAATCATTTTATTCTTTTCAATGAATCTGTAGAAATTCTTGGAGTTTTATTGAAAATAATACAACAATTGAAAAGGATGGTTTGAGAGCACAAAAATATTTCGATCTTTTCGGAAAGTTAAATAAAATGAAGCTTTGATTTTCGCAACATTTTTCTATCAAATTTTATCTACAAATCAAGCATGAACAATATTTTTACTTAAACAAAATGGGTAAATACTTTCTGTTCTTCCACTGAGAGCATTTTGAATGTATTTTGAAGGATTTATTTTTAAATATTGAAACATTTACTCTTTTTTGGTTGCATAAATTTACGATAAATATTTCGGAAAGGTTATTTATAGGATCAATTGTTTTTTCTTTTTTTTTTTTTTTCGTTTATTACTCACCGAGCAAGTAAAAAAGTTTAAAATTTCCGAAAGGGAAAGTAAACAAAATAGTTTGTTTTGGTTTTAGATTTCAATAAGTATAACTTTAAGGACACGAATAAAAATTTGGAATCAATTTTGCAAACAATTGGTCTTAAATCAAGAAAAACAATGAGGAGGGTTTTTTTTTTTTTTTTTTTTTTTTGTTATTTCAGTTGAAGTAAATTCAGGGTCACTTAGAAAATAGTTTTGACTCCACCTGGAACGAAGTAAGTAAGTAAACGAAGGATTCAGAGACTTCAAACACCCTCCTCTGAAACGGCCCATGCCATAATCTGATAGTTAAACTTTTGAAGATAGTAAAAAAAAAAGACTAAGTATTGTGTAGTATAGGGGAGGGTGGCGCAAAGCGGGTAGGCCTTAGTATGCCCCCCATGGTGTGTTAGTGGCGACGCATACGTATTTCGTGTTTACATGAACACCCCCGAGTTTTTATCAGTCACAGCGAAGCAGCAGTGAAGCGGCATGGCGCAACGAGGCTCAAAAAAAAAAAAAAAAAAGATACATTTCTGAAAAAAAAAACTCTAAAGTTTCTGAACTTGTGATTAGTCGAAGACCAGCTTATTTTTTTGATTGTCAATAATATTACGTTATTTTGACATCATCCACCTACGAACTGCGATGGTCATTTCGTTTGTTTCTTTTTTAAGTTTAGGGTTATAATTAATGAAATAAAAAATGTACTTTCGGGCAAAGTGGGTATAGAATTTAAGCATATATTTATGTATAATTTCATGACTCATAAGCTGACCTAAATTTTCTATTTCAATAAGGTAAGTATAACGTTAAAAATTTATTTTTTAGGATGGCAATTAATTAGTCTATATATTTAATCAGTTATTTCTTTACGTTTGATAAAAAAATGTGCTGACTTTAAGTTAGGTAAGTTCTTTTCATAATGGCATTCGGCTAGTCAACTATTTTAACCATTTAAAACTTCATATTTGATTGGCAAATGTTCCAAATAACAATTAGTTAAGCTTACTCGCTTTGGGCTTCCTAGTATCGCAAAGCGGGTTTTTCAAATGATTGTAAAGTTTGATATTAAATAAATAATAAATTTGAAATAATACTAAAATCACTTTTTATTTTGAAGTTGAAGAACCCTGCTAGGAAATAAAAACAAAATTGTTGCGATTAAAATCCGAAAACTACAATTTTCGAGCTTTCTTCGAAAACCTACGCGTTTTCGACCACCCTCTCCTAAATATTTCACAAAATGAAATATTTAATTTTAAAGAAGTATTGAAAATTGCTCGTTATGCTTGTACACGTTGTTTAGAGATTTCACTACCTTCCCTTCCCTTCTGTGATTCTACTAAGAATTACTTGGGATTTTTGCTGTTTTTCTAGTTCTACCTGTAACTGCAGAACGGATTCCATTATGATAAATGAAAAAATTACCTTTGTGTTACAAAGTAAAAGTAATAGAAGCAACGGAAAAGCTCAAATTTGCAAAGATTTGCGGAAACATAATTTAGGGTTTTGTTAAAAAAAAACTAAATATATTTGTGTAGTTTTAAAAGATAATGCAAAGCATTTTTTCAATGAACATTTACATCATTATTTCCAAATAATTGAAAATAAAAATCAGTATTTAAAACTAACTCACTTTTTCTTAATTTAGGGTATATAATACCTTAAAAAAAGAATGGCATAAATGAGAGCAAAGACAGTTCTGCAAAACACCACCTCATCCATAACGTTACTCGCATTTTACTCGACCGCAGTCTTTTTAATATTTTAAACAAATATTAGAATTAGGGTAAAAAAAATAAAATGTTTATTGTAAGATTCCAAAACAGTCAAATATTTTTGGGGGAAAATACTGGGAGGAATTATCAGCAATATTTAATTAAAAAATAAAGAAGAAGATAGTGACATTGCTAAAAATGTGAGACAATAGAGCGTTCCAAAACCGAATGCCTTCCATTTACGTCACATGGTTGCTTAAAAGCATGGTTTTAGAACTTCGATAGCGGCGGAAATGCGGAAAAGATTACCCGAACCTCTGTAATAATTATTATTGTAGATTGTCTGAAATTTATCTTTTTGATTTCAACAAAACTTTTGCTGGATAATCCAAAAACCCTGTCATTTATTGTGACGTCAACAAAGATAACTTAAAACAACGTTTCAGGTCTCGAACTCCGAAAGTTTCTAAGGGAGAGTCCCGAGCCCCACCTCTTACTATCGCGTCGTCAAAATCACTATGCAATCAACAATTCCGTTTCTCAGACTTGAATTTCTAAAGATATATTAAGGAGATTATCCCCTCCCCTCTTCCCCGTTGATTGCAGATACTCTAACATTTAGTGATTTTTCCAATTTTAATTTCGCCAATATTTCGGGGTGAACCCTGCAATCAATCCTCACCCCTTTTAACATCACAAAAATTCCTATAAAATTACACTTTTAGAGTAACAATTTCGAATGATTTCAGGGGGAGAAAGAACGAACCCCTAATTATGTCTAAATGTTACACCTACATCTAAATTCACAAGGCTAATTCGCATTCTCCGCGTATGTAACATATATTTCTACGCATGTTCTTGTAATATTTCTACCCATGTACTTGTAATATGTTTTGCAAAGGGGCCATGTGCTTAAATTAAAAATATTATGACACTATTTTTTTGAATAATTCCACTAATTATAATGTCCTTATTAATTTTAGGGATCGTACCAATTATTGATAATTGTTAACAGTTACCGAAAATTTGTTATGACCTGGATTTGTGATTTTGAATCTATTTTAAACTAGAAAATCTCCCGTCTAGGTATGACGGGTGAAACTTGCTTCATTCGGACAAAGTAATTGCCTGTTTGGTAATATTTTGAGAGCTAAAATTTAAACTCCAACTACAGTGAATTTACCCTAAACTAAAGCAGACAGCATGAATTGTTGACCACTTTTTCGTATCTACGTGTCTACATTCTACTAACATTTTAGTCTAACAGTTAAACAGTTAGGTTACCGGATCCAGTTTAGCCTTGTCAAAAAAAAAAAAAAAAAAAAAATTAAAATAAAAAACATTTCCTCGCTTGTCAATATTATCAAATTATTACACCACTGCGCAAATTTCATTGTTGGTGACGTCAAAGCATTACGCAATCAGTGAACTGGCTATTACATATATGAGGTTAGAAAAAAATCTCAGGACGGTATCATCAGTAACATATAAAGAAACAGGTGTGTCTCAAACATACGAAGTGTAATTATGAACGATATTGCATGCACTGAAGATTGGCACAAAAAATCATCACATTAAAAACTATGAAGTTTATTTTTCAAAACATTATGTCAGATGAAGGAATGGAGATCGCGTTCTTAAATATTGTGAATTTGAAATTTTAAAATTTCAGTTTTAGTCAATCTTTGACGGTTTTTATGAGAAAGTGACTAGATTGGAAAGGGAAAAACTCAGGGCATCTCCATGAAGAAACTTTCAAAATGTACATTAAAAATAATATTTTTTTGCAGTTTTTGGAGAAGAGGACCATATTACCATCAAATGTGTATTCATTCGATGCACTTATATTTTGCTAGATAACACGTTTTCTAAAGAATAAAAACTGTGATTATTATTCTATAATTATTAATTTCGCTTGCATTGCTTTTATAAAAGATAACAGTCTTATTAGGAAACACTTTTAACTGCATCGTACTATTGAAGCCATTGTCGTCATTTTTCGTCTCCGTGTGAGAAGGATCTATTCTTCCGATTATAAAGTGCCACAGAATAAAATATAAGATTATTTTGCATATGTTCGACTTTTCAAGACATAAAAGTTCCTGAACAAGATTTCAAAAGTAAGTCTGAAAAACATTCAAATAGCTATCTCGAAACAAATAGTTTTACGTCCAAAGTTATCAATTCATTAAAATAAGAAATGAAATCGTTAAAGTAGCAGAATTTGCATATTATTGCTAAAACGTGCGTGGGCGTTACAAGAGGCGTGTCTGCAGCAATATGCAGTTTTTGCTAGTTGACACTGTTATTTCTTATTTTACTCTTTATATACAATGTATTAAGGAAATTTATTTCATTATTTTATAAATTAATTTTAAATTTAAAATATTGTTTATGAAATTGAAATGAAACCGCATTTTTTGTAGTAAATTAAATTGTCATTACCTGAACTTTGTTCGTATTAAAAAATTACAGCATGAAAATCGGAAAATACTAATGGAAAAGGTAAAAATTTTCTTCCCCTGGGGAAGAAGTAAACAACTTTCAAAAATATTCTCTTATCGCCAAGAAATACATGGAAATAAAGAACTGAGGCCTTTTGAAAACTTGTTACTGTATGTTACTCTCAAAGGGAATAGTAGCTAGTTTCCTGTAACAACTGTTTTTGAGAGCATTCGCACAATGGGGTAAAGTTAGTGTCAGGGGACATAAAAGCTAATGGATAAGTCGTGAAACTTGATATGAATTACTTTAGAAAATAGAGCACTAAAGCTCTTTCTCCTGTTGTTTAACTAAATGTAACCACCATTTCTTTAAAGCCCAAACAAGGCTTAAACTATGGTTGTTTCTTTCATTTGAAGAACAGGAAAGTAGTTTTTGGATGTGTTCAAAGTTTTAAGATACTTTGGAATTTTTTTACTGCTTGAAAACCAAACAAGTTGGTTTAAGTGAGAACAATTTCACGTTTTTTAACTTCTGTTTATTCTTTTAATCGTATTACGTAATAACTAAATCTACATTTACTGCAATGATTGTTTACATTTTATTTTATTAATTTAATTGGTGCAATAAATTAAAAAGCGCCTATTTTGTATTCGAGCGTTTAAAGAAATGTAGTTTATTTAAAAAATCCTATATTCTCTCTAACATAGGATTTATCTAAATTAGAAGCTTAGTTACTTGTATTTATGTAAAATTAACCTTAATGTAAAAGAAATTTTTAATTGCATACACAAACTAATACACAACTTCTCTGGTATATTTGTCTCTGCTCGACCGCGCGCGAGTGTGGTGTGTGTGTATTATTTCTTGTACAGATGTTCAAAATACTTACATGCAAGGAAGAAATTTTCACACTTTTGAAAATAATCTACCAGCTAAGAGTTTAAATATTCGCAGAACGATTGCCTTTTGAAATGCTTTTCCAAGCATATTTTTCTACGCTATTAATTATTGAAAGTTATGACATGCTTTTAAATTAACTCTTCGGTTACAAATGCATTCTTTTACCGTATGATTTTTTTTTTTGGAAATTCTAAAAGTGTATTTCGTTTGAGAAGATTAAAACTTAAAAAACGATTCTTTTCTTTTTTTGCTAAGATGGACTTAAAATTACTTCAAAGCTTTAGCATAGAATCGTTCTCAGACTCAGTGAAGCAAGAATGTTTTTTGTAAGAAAAAAAAATCGGAAGTGAAATACGAGTAGTTTCTCATAACTTTTTATTTTGTCTTGCATTTTTATAAGTTCGTATTTTGTAACATTTCAAAAAAAAAAAGAGGGTAAGAAAGGAAAAGAAATATATATACTCCTTTCTTCCATTGCTCTTTTTTTTCTTCTGAATTTTGCATAAGTGTCATTTGATGGAAACTCACGATTGTAAAGTTTCGATGAAACCGATCTTTTTTGAGTTATAATTTATTATCTTTATTTCAGTTATTGAGTAAAAACGTTATTAAAAGTACTGCTGTATAAAAAATAATTTAATTTTCCTTGTATCAAATGGTAGATGTTTTAAGCACGCAAATCAGTCTTACATATTTTGTAAAAGTGAATTGAAAATATTCACATAACTTGATACACAGACACACACTTACATACATACGTACACACACACACACACACACACACACACACACACACACACACACACATATATATATATATATATATATATATATATATATATATATATATATATATATATATATATATATATATATATATATATATATATATATATGTATCGAGTGTCCCTTAGCTATAGTAAATTTTTCAATTTTTCGAAAATTAACATTATATCGCTCCCGGCCTCTTATCTGAATGAAATGAATGAAAAAACAGACTGCACAAAATTTCCCTTCATTTGGACAGTTTCTAGGGGTGCCTCAAGTGCCTTGAAGTTCAACCAGGCCAAGAAATTTAGTACATTTTTTTTCAAAGATACATTTTTCTTCAATAACGCAACAATTCCTAGAGAATAAATACATATTACTATGTTAAATAATTTCTATAGAATCAAAACAAAATGTTATTAAGCGAAAGTTGAGCTTTTGTGAGAATATTATGGTGCTCCTGACTTAATTTTACACCTTTCTGCATTATCATTTACAACAATCATTTTGTCATGTTTTCCAATTACGCATGTATAACCAGAGTCATGTTTCCAAGTTAAAGGAAACATGACTCTGGCTATAGTCTATGTTTCTTGCTGTTGTATCTACCAAAACTGCTCGAATTTCTTTGGTTAAGCAATGTTTTCCAAGTGCTTGATAAGCAGCCATGACTTTTGATCCCCCCGATGATAGTGGGATTTAGGGAACTCCCAAAAATTGCTCCATGCCTTGAAAATTTATTATAATTTCCAAGCTATTGATCCTCTTAACTCCTGTGAATGCTGAGAGCAATTTTCGATTCCAGTGTAACACTAATTCTTGGCAATCGTTAAGGTCAAATTTTTATAGAACTTTTTCATGTCTCTCTTCTCTAAATATTTTTTGAAGGCACTGAAGGCAAATTCGATTTATGATTCAAATGTGCGATTAATGTATTCAAAATATTCACATAATTTGATACACAGACACACAGATGCATGCACGCACACATACCTCAGTATCATGCCCAAACGCTTCTGTGGCAGCGACCAATATGTTAATTTCATGTCTATCAATGATACTTCAGAAAAACGAGAAGTAATAACGCAATATGCCTCATGTTTCTGTTCGAGTCGTAATTCCTGTGCTTGTAATGTCACTGCCGGTCAAAACCGTTAGTTGCCGGTTTTTGCTTATCAATGACAGAAGAACTTACTCTTGTCAAAACTATCATTGCTTGGGTTGCTTAAAAATAAATCATAAGTTTTTTATGCGACAAATTGTCATTTCATTTCCTTACAAGTTCATTTCTTTTGAATAACTTCCTTCTTTCCCCATCAATTATTTTCTCCTCCTTTTGCGCTATTTTTTAGCACTAATCGTGGAGCTCGGAAGTCCTTTTGCTCTAAAGAACTAACAATTTTCTACCCTCTTCATGTTTAATATCTTTCAAAGCATCCGCAGGCACAATGTCGAAGAGACAGTCCATAATTTCAGGTCTGCCTCCTCAAAAAGATCTCTTCTCCCTATTTTTAGATAGAATTCTAGAAAATATTCTGTAACTAATTGTTTGCATCATGGAGTTTAGACTAATTTATCGATTCAATGGTATTTTCTTCTAGAATGAATTCGTGCATTTTTCCAGAAAACAGAAATTTCTTGAACCTCTAACGCTGCACTTTTTTATTGTTATACCTACAGCTTTATATAGTAAAAAAAAAAAAAACCCAAATATTTCCTATTTGACGGTAGTTTCCCTCTAATAATTTGTTTGGAACCCAGAAGATCAATATAAAAATCACTTCTTGATTAGCGTGACATTCGAGATGTTGCTGCAATTTTGCACATTAGATACTCTTTAAGTTTCCGTTACTACAGTTAAAATTACACTCCGTGGACTATGAATATTGAATTTAACTAATATACTTAACTACTTTACGTTTAACAAAATTTGCTCGCACTTAAGCTAAGAAGAATTTAAAACGCTAAGAAAAAAGACCTGGCAGTTTTTTTTCCTCCCTCGGAATAAACTTTAGAACAGAAAGACAAAAACTGGGGTTGCCAAGCATTCGTCTAAGGAGAGGCGTGGATGAATGTGTAAAAATAGTGTAGGAGGGTGAAGAAGAAAGAGGAATAGCTCTCAAAAGGGGAGGACGGATGCATCTCACTGAAAGAATGAAGTGGAGGTTTGGCTAATCTGTTGAACAAATCGTCCATTTTCTCGTTATCCTCGATCGCTCACTCTGTAAGCTTAGATTTCGAAGGGTTCTTTTTTCTTCCATGCATTTTCCGCTCTAAAAAAATTAAAAAACAGAGTTTGTTGAAACATTTAGGGGTTTGCATGTGCATTTCAGTAACTAGTTTAACCAAAATAAAATAATTAATTGATACTTTTCAAGTTTTAAGTTGAACAAAGAAGACAAAAATAGAAATAAAATACATTAAGGGTATGTCCATTGAAAAAAAAAATCAAAGAATGATATACTTTCAATATATTTTTTTTGCTTCTTCCTTATGTTTTTTAAGTCATTTTTCCAGTAGTAATACATGTTTCGCTGCTTGGACGAAATGGCTAACATTTTTTGATTATTTAAAAACAAATAGCTTTGAAGTCGAATAAATACCGTTGAGAATGGAACGTAATAAAAAAAATAATAAAACTACGTTTAACTGCACAAAACTGCGTGCCAGTTGTGGAGAGTACTGTAATGTTCCAGAGATAAAGGAGGAAGTTTCAAATAAGGAGCCAGACTGGGAAACTAACGGTGTAATTTTGGGGGCTTCGATGGTAAGGGAGGTGGGTAATACTGTGGGAAGAGTAAAACATAAGGTGGCTAGGTGTTGTTTATCAGGGTTTCGGGTGAAAGACGTTAATAAGGTTGCTGAAAAGAAGGGGGTATTAAATAAGGAGGATATGGTTACTTTGTGGGTGGGAACAAACGATGTAGACCACGGTAAAAGTGAGGAGTTTTCAAAGAAATTGGAGTCCATGTTGGCCAAAGCAAATAACAGTTCGACAAATGTCCAAGTGGCTGGTTTGCTTCCCAGGTATGGAGTGCAGAGAAGCTGGTTAAATCAACGTGCTAGGTGTATGAACCTGCTACTTAAATCAATTTGTGAAAAGCGTAGTATCAGATGCATTGATGTATGGCGTCATTGTAAACGGGACTGGGTTGCTAGGATAGCCTGCATCTAAACTCTACAGGAATCAAAATGGTTAGTGGTTTAATTTTAGGGGCTTCGGAGTCAAAAAACTAAGTTTAAATAGGGGGCGTGGTTTAAGCATCAATTTACGAGAGGAATAATTTTTTTTTTTTTTTTGGTATTGGTAGAAATGGAAATAACGTGTCGAACAAGAGTAGTAACTTTAAAAACTGTGATTTAGGAAATTTCAAGGTGTTAAATAAAAGCAATTTGGGCATGATTTGAGTTTACTATACCAATGCTCGCAGTATTAGGCACAAGATGGAAGGTTTGAAAAGCATAATTATAGATGAGACGTCGGATGTTATTGGAATTACACATACATGAGCTATCGAATTTGATGTAGATTTATTATATATTGCTGGGTATAATTTATTTAGGCAAGATAGAATAGGCAAAAGAGGTGGTGGGGTTTTATTTTATGTTAGAGACAATTTCATTTACTATGAATTGGTCATAAATGATAAACTTACTGATATTGATATGGTTTAGCTGGAGTTGATGAGCAACACGGGCAAAAAATTGCACTTTGGAAATATTTATAGGTCACCTAATTCAAGCCAGGTACAAGATGAACAGATGTTTCGTATTATTTGTGACATGTCCAGTAATGGATCCGTCATCATAATGGCTGATTTCAGTTTTCCGACTATTGATTGGAAAATTTTTTATCCTAGTAATGGCAGAGAAGAGGCATTTTTAAAAGTAATTGGCGACTGTTTCTTAGCTCAAGTTGTAACTCAGGGGCTCGAAAAGGTGTGATTTTAGAACTAGTTTTCTGTGATGTGGGAAGTTCAGTTCTGGGGTTGTGTATAGGGGATCATACTGAGATAGTGATTATAATAGCATTAGGTTCTGGATTGAATTTGAAGTGTACAAAGTTAAAAATTTTATGCTTGTGCTCAATCAACAGAAACTGATTTTGTTGCACTTAGGCAGAGCTTGAAAGAAGATTTTTCGTCAGGATCGGAAAATAGGGACGTAGATCAGCAGTGGGCGGAGTATAAGGAAAAACTAGCAAAAACGGTTGGGGATTATGTTCCATTTAGGAGAAAAGGTGTTAGTGCAAAAATTTAGCCCATGCGGTTCTCCAGGGAGGTTACAGAAGCTCTGAATTATAAACAAGCGGCTTTTCATCAGTTTAAGGAAACTGGTTAGAATGCAGATAGGCTCCAGTATTGTAAGGGGAGACGAAAATTTAAGTATTCGGTACGGATTTAGGAAAAGGGAGTTGGAGCAAAGGCTAGCAGATAAGATTGATGGGATTCTTAAAAGATTTTTTTGCTTACGCTAATTCTGGGAAAGCTCGAAATAGTCAAATCGGACCATTGGTTGATGAGCATGGAAATTTAATCCAAAACGAGAAAGATATTTCAAATGTTCTTAATGACTTTTTTTCCGGTATGTTTAACGATAACTGTATCTCAACAGTTGACATTAGCAAGACAAAAGCTATTATGCAGCTTGAGGATTTTGTGTTTCCCAGGTAGGAGGTTCTATTTCATTTGAAAAATTAAAGCAACTAAAGCTCCGGAACCAGATAATATTTATTTAAAAATTTTAGTGCAATGCGCAGAGGAATTAGTGCATGTTACGTTAAACATTTTTAATGCTTCATATCATTTAGGGTCAGTTTCAGCGGACTTGAAAATGGCTAACATAACACCGCTCTTCAAGAAAAGGTATAAAAGTAATGCTGGGAATTATAGACCTGTAAGTCTGACTTCAGTGGTTTGTAAGATTTTCGAAGCTTTGATCAAGATTAATATGAATTTCTTAGAGACTAATAGGAAAAACTTTACTTTGAGTTGGAAATTGGCTGACTGGAAGCAAACGAAACGTAGTTTTGACGGGAAATCATTCTAAATGGAGTGATGTTTTAAGCGGGTTCCTCATGGTTCAGTTTTAGGGCCTCTCTTGTTTATTATTTTTATGCATGACATCAATGAGAATATTTCTGGAAGAATGAATTGTTTTGCTGATGATGTAAGAGCTATGGGGATTGTAGAAAATGAAGAACAGGTAAAACATTTTTAAGAGGATTTAGATTATATTACTAAGTGAGCGGATAAGTGGGATATGGCAGCTAATGTAGGGAAATGTGAAGTGCTACACTTAGGTCATTGAAAAAAACGTACGAGTTATCGTTTACAGGGTTCAATCACTAGTCAGGCAGAAAATGTTATTAATATGAGTATCTTAATAAGTCAGGACTTCAAGTTTAGTCAACAGTGCATCATTTCAAGTAACAAAGCCAACAGAATGCTTGGGTTTATCAACAGATCTATTTCAAACAAATCTAAGAAAGTACTTCTGCCTTTATATAGGAGTTTAGTAAGACCCGATTTGGAGTATGCTGTGCAGTTTTGGTCGCCTCATCTGAGGAAAGATATTTTTGTATTGGAAAGGGTTTAAAGAAGGGTAACTAGACTATTAAGGGGATTTTTAGATTTAGATTATGATACCACATTTAATAGCCTTAATATGTATAGCCTGGAGCAAAGGAGGATCAGAAGAATCATGATCGAGTTGTTAAAGTTTATCAAAATGAATGATGTTAATGGATTAAATTTTTGCACCGAAAGCAGGACAAGGGGTCGTTGTTTTAAGCTATTCAAGACTCAGCGTAACCTGGAAATACGGAAAAACTACTACTTTAGTAGGGTTGTGGACACTTCGAACAACTTTCCGGAAGAGGTGGTAACGAGCAAGGACGTGGATTAGGGGGCCATTTATCATCACTGAGGACTAATAAATTGACTAGGACCAGCCTAGCTGGGCCAAAAGCCTGTTGCTGGTCGTAACATTTGTATTTGTATTGTATTTGTATAAAAGCCTTTTGTAGAATGTCTTTTCATCTATCAAATCACTTATTTTGCGATAAAAAATGGGTTCACTGTAACCCCAAAACACGTGTATATAGTAATCTGCAATTTTGTGAAATTAAACGTTTTTTATTTGTTTCTTTATAAGCTATAATAAAATAGTTATAAATATAGCATAATTTTCAAATGGGGTCATATGATTATTTAAACAATTAAATCACTTTATATACATACACACTTTATAAAAACTACAATCATTGGTCTAAAAATGTCTAATTTTTAAGGTGTAGCTACTTTTAGTTCTACAGTTAAATAAGTTCAACGTTGGTGCATTTATTCATGCACGTTTTATTATGTTCAGGAAAAAAGGAAGTAGCATTTTGAAACTTAAGCCTTCTAAAGTTGATGTGAGGGAAGTTTGAAAAGAATATACAGATCTAAAAACCATTAATATGAATAAGAAGAAAACACAAAGCGTTTACTTTATAGATATTTTTCTCTCCTTCCTTTTCTTCAGAAGAAAAATCTTTGCAAATGAGAATGTTTGTAGTTCTAAAGCACTAAATTTGACTGAAATGATTTTTTTCTTCTACTTCAAAGGAACAGAACTTTAAGCATTAAAAAACGCGGAATAAAATACACTCGAAGTCATCAAAGTCTCTTAGTCATTTGTCATTCCTTACATCCCCCACAATCACCAATCACATAAAATACCGGTATCGGGATTTTCTTTCCAATCCCGGAACCTGATTCCCGCCGCGTGAGAAATGGATGGGACTGGTTCTTTCCTCCTGGAGAGTCAGAAAGGGGGAGGGCGGGATATGTCAGGTAAATCCCAGGAATTCGTCAAGGGAGGGGGAAGAACGATTGCAAAAAGATGGGATAGGGAAGAAGAAAAATTCCGGAATAATGGAGATTTTGGAGCGATCTGCGGAACAAATAGTCGGATGTCTCATTAGTCACTATCGCTCAATTCGATAGCTAAGGGAAGAGTAAAAACCATTTGTTTCTAAATTCCACTCCTAGGTTTCGAAGATGTGTATAAAACATTCGATTAAGCAAATTTCCTAAATTAGAGAACGGTACTATTTTATTTTGCTTATTCTCAAAATTTTCCTTGTTTGTTAGTTCTTCTATAGCTTCTTGAATAAGTCCATAGTAGGTGTTTGGAGTACTTACTTCATAATTAAATCTCTTACTTACTTTATAATTAAATCTTTTACCTTTTTACTTTGTCAGGTATTGATAAATGTTTTTCAGGCTGTTCATAGTAGGAATTCAAAATGTATGGAAGAGTAAGGGCACAGTTTTCAACCATATTTAATAAGATCCCTGAACTTTTTATAGTTAAGGGTAAATAATTTAAACTTATAATTAATCTATATGTAATAGCCAAAACCACTGATCGAGTAACGCTCTGACCTAACCAACAATGAAATTCTTCCTTTAAAAAGGTAGTGGTCCTACAACATGTCTTCAAATTTAATAGCTGTAAAATAGTAAAATAAATTTTGCGATCTATTCACACGAAATTTATATTGCTGTGACCAGTAGTTCCTGAGAAATCTTAAATATTATTAATCTTTTTCAAGAGTTCTTCGTATAACACGGTTAATTTGTACAGGGTTTATCGAAGGCATTTATATACAAGGCTTTTTTATTGGTTTTATTTTAAACTACTGTTTTTATTTATTTATTTTTATGTATTTGCATAGCACAATTCACAGCAATATGTACCGTGTTGTATCGAAAACGTGTTTTGTGTTATATCGGAACTGTGTTATACGCAACTCTTAAATAATCTCTTTATAGTATATAAAAATAAGTTTTCAAAGAAATTCTGGAAGGAAGTCTGTGACGGACGTGCGTCCAGGAGACCGCGTTGCCCCTACAGCCTTGAAATTTTGTACAACATTACTTCGAGCCCCGGGGGTCTGCACCTGGGGTTTTGTTTTTTTTTTTTAAACTCGAATTAGTATTTTTTAAATTTTTTTAAGCTCAAATTTCGCGTAAATTGCCTATTATTGTCCATTAAAGAGGTGAAAAATTACTTGCTCATATTTATATTGTATATATTTGGAAAGGGTAGAATTTTCCACGTTCTACGCAATTTGTTTCAATGTTCTAACTTAGATACGGCGGGAGTTATTTGCGTTTTTAGCACGACCGTGTTTAGGCTTATTTAAAATTCAGGCACTGCTTTCTTCATCAAATCTATTAGTAAAATGCGAAAGAATTGTGCTACAGTTTTCTTTTTGACACCATTAAAAAAAGCGGCTTTTTTTACTCCAGATCTAACTCGACCCGTGGTCGAAAAACTAATCTCCAAAGGGAGAAAAAAAGTTACAAGCCGTTAAAAATCAATTTAGAATAATCTCATCTCCTTTAAAATTATTTATGTTTTATTTGGCGTTGACATAGTTACGTCTCTTCGATTCGCATGATTCTTCTTTCTTATTCACAAACTTTAAGGGTTTCGATTTTAACGGAAAATCTTAGACTCAACTCAATTCAAGCCCCGAGCTAAAGAGCCAAATATATTACTAGAGTCCACGAATAGGAAAGCGACTTTTCAAACGTACAAAACTGCAGTTTTTAAATGCTCATGAGCCCCTTAGCCCCTACGGCTCTGCAAGTTGGTACAAGTTATTTTGAAACCCGGGGAAGGGGTGCTTTTTGATCCAAAGTTAGCTCATAATGCGTTTTAAACTGTTTCTTTCTAATTGACGATTTAAATCTTTGCGAATCAAATAAGACTGCGAAGCAATCTTCGGGGGTTTGTGAGCGTTAGCGGCCCTGGGGGCAGAGCTCCTAGTGTAGTAAATTAAAACAATGTGTACCGTAATATATCAAAATCAAGTCTAAAGGTGTAAAATTTGATAATTGCTGAAATTGATTTCGAAAAAAGCATACAAAAAAAGCTATTTAAAAGCCGTCAGCCGGGTTTCTATGTTAAATATGCCCTTGCGGCTTTTTAGACTCGCAATTGGGGGGTCATTTTATTGTCGAATAAAACTAATTTAGTCAAATTTTCATTTCTTTATCTCAAACCCCATTCGAGTTTTTCAAGAAAACCTATTTTTTGGATTTTATTGTTTTTTTCATAGTAAAATTCAAAGCTAATGAATGGTATTTTTTTTTCATTATTCTTGGAAATGAAACACATCAAAACCATAAGATAATTAAGACATTCTTAATGAAGTTACTAGGAATGTGAAAAAAAAAAACTGATTAGAGAGCTTTTAAATAAATATTATTTAATGCTAAATTGTACATAAGACGGTTATATAATTTGTCTATGCTATTGGAATAATTCTTCAGCCTTGATCCAATAAGGACAAACATTTCGTGCATTAAAGTAACTTTATTATAATTTAGACACCGTTTAACTTAGTTATGTTAAACAACTAACAGTTGATATAATAATTTATGATGATTTTTTAAGTAAGTTTAGTCTTCGTTACTGCCTTCATTCACAACGACGTTGAATTTTTCATCAATGAACTGATGACTCAATATTTCGGCAGGCTTTACTATTTTTGCCAAATATATGGCATGAGACTGAAAATATATGTCAAAATCAAATGTCTCAAGCTGTATCATGTAAGCCGAGTTGACGAATAAAAATGTAACGATTAAACTTCATTATGTCAAAATCACACCTAATATTATAAAACTTGGAGTGAGATCACGACATATTATGTCAAAAACATATCGTTAATTTCTTGATTATCAGTCAGATAAGAATGATCTCACTGAGATTTTTCGATATTATTGTGACTGTTCTAATGGTAGGCGAACAGTCGCATTTTGCTCACACATTGCTGCGATCATATAATTTCTGTCTCATGCTCAATATTTGGCAAAAATAGTAAAGCCTGTCGAAATATGGAGTCGTCTCTTCATTGATGAAAAAGTCAATGTCGTTGTGAATGAAGACAGTGACGAAGACTAACCATGCTTAAAAAATCATCATAAATTATTGTATCAGCTGTCAGTTATTTAACATAATTATGTTAAACGGTGTCTAAATTATAATAAAGTTAGTTTATTGCTCGAATTTTTTGTCCTTATTGGATCAAGACTGAAGAATCATTCCCAATATTATGTAACCGTTTTATGTACAATTTAGCATTAAATAATATTTTTTAAAAGCTCTCTAAGATTTTTTTTTTTTTTTTTTACATTCCGAATAACTTTAGGAAGGATATGTCTTAGTTTTCTTATGGTTTTCTTTATGTTTTTGTCTGGTAAGATAGAATTTTCGAAATTAAAAAAAAAATATATTTTCATTTTATTTTTTATTGAGCAGACGATTTTTACTGACATAATCAATTTTTTTTTTTGGCAATAAAAAATATTTAAAACTTGTTTAAACGCAAAATTATGAAAAAAAATCTCTTTTTAATTTTTTTCGTATTGTTTCACCACTTCAAAAAATTCAAAAAAAAAAAAATTCTGAGTGTGAAGGAGTATAAAAGACATTTTCTGACCATATTTGGTGAGTGACACTTTTCAGAAAAGCATTGAAAAAAAAAAAAAACAATAAGTTTTTTTTTCCGTCGCCAAAAATCGGCTTTTCGTTTAAAAATTATGACTATAAGAATTTTTATGTGTTTTATTTCTAAGAAAAAGGAAAAAAAAAAAAATCCCATTCATTAATTTTGAATTTTACTATGAAAAATAAATAATAAAACCGGAAAAACAGGTTGTTTTGAAAAACTCGAATGTGGTTAGAGATAAAGTGCTGAAAATTTAACTAAATAATTTTTATTCGACACCAAAATGATCCCCAAGTGCAAGTCCGAAAAACCGTAAGGGCAGATTTGACATAGAAACCCGGCTACGGTCTTTATGAAAAAAATATCAATAAAACAAAAACAAAGATAGAAAAAGGGAAAAAACAAGAAACAAAAAACTGTATTAACTTAATTTACAAAGAGCAAAACGCATGCTACCAGAAAGGAAACATGATAATTTTTGCAGCAAAAATGTTTGTCTGAGCAACAACAATGAAAAAATACAATAAATATAATTATTCTATTGCTACATTTTGTTTTTCTTTATCGTTTGCAAATGTAGCTCTATGTTCTCTTCTACACTGTTAAAAATGGGTATTCAAAAATAATGAAAATTTACTCATTTTTGAATACTTTCATTACTCAATATAGCTCCGAATCAATAAGGTTCAATTTTGAGAAACTCATTCATGTACTCATTTCATGACTCGTATTTCCCGTATGTTTGTATTTGATGCCACATTTACTCATTTTTGAATCAATTGTATTCAAAAAAAAATGAATACATTCAGAGTTTCATCTTTGAATACATTTTTTTTAACAGTGTATGTTAACTTTACTATCTTGTCATGCAAATACATTGGTCAGTGATGGACGTATCTTAGAAGATATGTACGTGACTGAGCAACATATAGCATTTAAATTCTGTTTCTGGACGCCTTCAAAGTTCAGTTTCACTTAATAGAAGGGTTTTTAATAAACTCTTGGTTCTTCATAAAGTTCATGTAAAGTAAAAGTAATTGTAACAATTGTGTACTGTTTGCAGTGTGTTACGTCCAACAAATAATAATTCTATTGCAATGGAATTTCCCATTATTCCTATTTTTTAAGGTATTTTAACGTCTTTTCAAAGATTTCTTTGTGCATTTACTATAAGCATTTACTTTTTACCTTTGTTGTTTTGTGAGAATTCCGAATTGCTTATAATCCTCCCTTGACCGCTATTAATGTTCCGGTTCATTTTTCAATGTTCCCACATAATGATCATCTCTAATAATATATAAGGCAACACCTCAATCATATTTCTAATCTCTTTCAATGGTTTAATATATTTATTTATTTCATTTCACACAAACTGCCAAACGGCAACACCTCATTATTGAAAAGTAAAAGACGCATGAGATCGTGTTCGATATATTTTTAAAAATATAGAACGACGACTACTTGAGGTGTAACAACGTTATGAGTGATGTTAATAAAGTTAGATTAATTTGTATAATATAATGGAGTCAAAAAGATATACGAAATTAGTGAGTTGGTTTATACCTTCCCGACTTCCTCGTTAAATTAGGTTGGTTTATACCTCATACTTTTGTCATTCCTTAAACTAACTTATTAAGAACGTGCTATCGCACTACTAACGTGCCAAAATGCTATTGCAATTCGGATTGCGAAAACATCTTTAAAATGCAACTTGTCAAACAGCATTCAAATGAAAAGGGCCCGAAAGGCTCATCGCTTTTTTTTTTTTTTAAGTCAGCTTACATAACTGGTGCGTGGTGGCGTAAAAGTAATCTAGTTGATCTGACACGTCATTAAGCTTTCCCAATGGGGTTTTTTTGTGAAATTTTAAAAGTATTTTTTTCCGAAAGAGCATGCTTAGAAACATAGGTTTTTACCATTTCCTAAAAATAATTTGACAATGTTTAATATTTCTTAACGATTACTTTAAACGCTGCGCAGATTAAAATTACTTTTTACGTTTCGGCATATGACATCAGAAGTGATAAAATGTCATTCACTGATGTCATTCGCGCACAGCGCAAATTATCTTAACCGGACAATGCGGTTGACAGCAAAGCGTCAACATTTAGCGCAGCAATGAAGTAGCACGCCAAAGTACATCATTTGTGACGTCATAAAGACACGTTTTTAAACTGTATTATTTTTTCACAATAAAAACTAACAAATAAAATCACATTATAATTATTTTTGCGCGTAATGTAACATTTCAGACTAAATCGACTATTACGTAAAATCTTAATTTTCTCCAACGCTGTTTTTTTTTAGTTTCGTCATTTTTTTTCCGGGTTGCGATATGGTACGAACAAAGCAAACTAGATATGAGACACCATATTTTAAAACTCTTAGAACGACACACATTCAGTTACTCATTTATTAAATGTAAAGGTTCACCATCAACACTGTCATTTTAAAATGAAACTTCCACGTTTGTTTGTGACTTCGCTCGCATCGAAAATGATAAATTCGCCGGTGGTCTACTTTTCGTGATTCATGGAAGAAAGGTCACACGCGTCTCCTATTCGGTCATTAATTTCCCGCTATTCACTATCTCAGCTAACTAGAGATACTTCCCAGTGCCTCACACCTTTTTTCTTCATTTTTCTCCTACATTAGCTATGAAATGTAAGGAAATTACGTCATTAAAGCATGTTTGATTATGAATTCCTTTGTTTATTCATGAAGCAGGTCCATAATTTATTTTTTTACGACGAGCTTCTGTTCGCGGTATGTGAAGGGTAAGATTAGTCAATATTTTCCTGTCTGTGACACGGTCATAGATTTATGGCTTCTTTTTGTTCGCTGTAGTTGTTGTGACGGGTCCTGTTTATCTTCATAACTTCAGTAATTTTTATATATCAGGTTCCTTCACAAAAGCACTCAAAGTATTTCAACGACACTAAAGTTTCTTTTTCAAGATTTAATGACCTCTATTCGGGAGCAACATTATATTATACTCAACGAAAAGAAAGAATGTACGGCTGCTCTTTTAAGTAGTATATAATAAAATTTCCGTCATATTTTGTGTAAAGTTCTTTGTTTACTTTTCTATTAAACATGGGAAAAAGAGTTAATAAATTGGCACTGGTTCTACATATAATGTAATAAAAGTGTTGATAGAAATAAAGTAATAGTTATGTAAAATATTTAAAATAATATGTCCTAAAACAATAGGAGTGATTAGACGTATAGTAGGTACATTATGTTTATGTGATGCTGCTTAAAAAGCTTTTAACAAGTATCTTTTAGGTTAAAAACACCACACTCTCGTTTGGGGATTATCCTAAACAAGAGTGAAACTACAGTCTCTCAAAGCCGCAACGAGCTTATTGGTATTTGCATGTGTTACGTTACGCAAATGTTGCAAAACTGTCTTTAAGGGGAGTCTACCCTAAATACTTTCAAACATCCAGTTTTTTTATTTCTATATATTTTGAAACTCTATTTCAATATTTTTTTAATGATACAAACTTCTTGATCGTGTTCAAATTAGAAGTAAGTTAACTTAAACTTTAAAAAAAAGTGTAAACCTATTTTGATGATGCATGGTTTTTCCCTTTATATTGCAGTATCTCGAAATGGTATTTTTGAAACTAAACGTTCCTTTTTCTCAGAAACGAAATTGTATTAGGGTTTGAAATTTGTACCACCTATTCTATACATCTACTAGTATATACTGAAGTAATTTTTTTTCTAATATTCGAAAAATATTTTTTATAGAGCTTATTTTGTGTTGCAAAATGGCATTTTTTTTTTTTTTTTTGAAAAAAACGCAGTGACTTACACATTTGAATTAAAAAAAAAAAAAAAAAACCTAAGCTTTTTTTCTGTAAATATTTATTTCAGTATAGGGAAAAGGCTCTACTTAAGGTAAGGTACACCGGGGCACATTTACGAGGATTTTTTCCAATGAATTTTCTAATTTTTAGGTTTGAACCAAGGAAATTTAAGGCTTTGCGGTGTTATGAAGCAGTTAATGAAGTCAAAATTTGTATATGCAGTTGTTGCTCAGCTTGTGTTTTTAACAGTAAAAGGAATGTTTTTTTGAGTCCAAGTCGGATGCGTAAACTTCCCCCGAACACGGGGCAAGTTTAAGCATCGAATGAGGCACGTTCACGCATATTAAAAATGATACCAAACAGTAAGTGAAATAGATTTTTAACAAAATTCAAATATTTTATTTCTTTTAAACCCCTTTAAAAATAAGAAAATCACAAATAACTATTTAATGATCATTTTGTAGGCTAAACTAAAATCATAGGACTTACTGCTAATTTCACCCTTGTTAAAGTTTCTTAGCAAAAATTCACGCATATTAAAAATGATACCAAATAGTAAGTGAAATTGATATTTAACCAAATTTAAATATTTTATTTATCTTAAAACACTTTTAATATAGGTAAAGCACAAATAATTAATTAAAGATCATTTTGTAGGCTAAACCAAAATAATAGGATTTATTGCTTATTAAATACAGAAACTATTCAGTCAAATTCTTCATCACTGTTAGATTTTACTAACAAAAATAAAGTATTTTTTTTCGCATACTTGTCATTGGACTGTGTTTTGACATTTAAGACGTTGAACCCTGTCTTGTCCTTTTTTTGATTGGTTATGTGCTTTCAAACAATAGATGCAAACGCAAGTCTCTACTTCATAAACAGAATTTTTCTTTAATTTCCTTTTTACAGAGTGTACTAACTTTTCTCTGTCGCAGGTTTTGGTTTCATACTTTTTCCTATGATATCTACTATTTCTGCTTCAATAGAAACTGGTACATTTTAAAGTAATTTCTCCTTTTTGTTTTGTTCTGCCCATTTTGTTTCTTTCCTTTGTTACTTCTAACTGCTATTCTGAGGGCTTCTTTAATCGGAGTACCATGATCGTGAGCTTCCTTTTTTTTTACTTTCCTAGATCCTAAGCTTTGGTCCTACTTTTTCAAATTAGCTTGTTGGGGTAGTCCATATGTGATCATGTGAAAGGTTTACTGGTAAAAATACTCGAATTATTGATAAGATTTTTCATTATTTTGACATCTAACGTGGTTCGGTTTGAACATAATGTCTTACCATCTTTAAAATAAAGAAAATGTATCAGTGGCTCTAAATAGTGTATAAAGTTAAAGCTGAACAAGCATGACGACATCATTCTATGATTGTAAGCTATAAGATGCGAATCTTTTACTTAATTTAAAATAAATGGTTATTTTTAAAATTAAATAACCTGAAAATATTAAAGGTTTGAAACAGTACAGAGCGAAAAAAGCGTCCGAGGCACGTTTAGAAGTAAGTAACACAGTAAGAACGTGCGTAAATGTCCCCGATGAAAATGCGTAAACGTGCACCGTCGGCAAGTTCGGATTAATTTTTACCGTGTAACAAAATTTAATAACTTTTCTGTCCATACAAATACAATTCTCAGAAAAGTTTAAAATTTTGCTACTTTTTATGTGTTTATTTGTTTTTAGCAAAGTATTATTCTTTTACAATAAGCGTCAAAACGTTCAGAAGAAAATTTACTCGGCTCGGTAGAAAACAGATTTTCCTATCCGCATGCTAAACCGAAGTTCGACTGATGCTCAAAAACTTGTGAGAATATTTGCTAGGAGGCAGCATCAGTCTGCTATGACCGTTGGTTCTAAAGTTATTACTTATTTTTGAAAAAGGTCTCTGCGAAAACGTGCCTCGGTGTACCCCACAGAAAAAAGTTCATAATTGTATCTTTAGTAGATTTTCAGAAAAAGGTACATGAACCTGTGCAAATTAACATTGACGGTAAAGGGGGTAATGACTCCCCTTAACACATCTTTCGTTTAAAGTTTGCACTATTTAAAAAATACTTATGTTTTTTATCAACTGCGAGTGTGTCTCCGTGTTTGCGACTTGTTGTGAAATCATGTTGAACTTTCGTACGAGTGTGCTACAATTTGATTCAAATCAAGGGTGAAGCATGATACTGTTCAACAGGAATCTTTTTTAATGATATATACAAGGGAAACAAAGTATGTTTCACTTTTTTATACTGTTTGGAAGTTTCTGCACATGACTTAGCTTCTTTGACGCTTCTGAAAAGAATTAGGATAGGAAGGATGCATATTTAAAAGTTAGAAAATTCAGTTGTGAACTGGATTGTATGTTCCTAAAGTAAGTTAGACGATTTTTTCACATTAAAAAAAATAATAATAGTTTGATGTCGTCACTAAAACAATAAAGTATACAATACAATATTTTCAGGCTAGAGTTGCTGAGTCTGTTTATTTCAAATCAGTTTCATTTAACTTTTTAAATATTTCAATGCTCTTTACTTATAGATAAAGCTTATATGCAGTCTATTTTTCCCCCATTAATGCCACAGGAATATCGTTTTCATGCATTTCAACATTTAAACTATTTTTTTTTAAAAAAAATACATAAATAAGCGTGGAAGGATTGCAATACAACTTGAAAATCCTCTCAGTCGACTTCTAGAAAGTTTTGTCGTGGGATGCGTCAGAGAGGAATAACTCTTTGCGCACGTATAGATGTAAGAAATGCGATATTTTTTTTATTTTTTTTAAATTTCATTTTTAGGAAAGATTTTCCTACATAACTGCATAGTTGTACTTATGAAGTGAAGTACACAAACGTATGATTGTTTTCACCATGGGCAGAGTGTTTTTGATGCATTTTTTGCGTAGAAAACGGTTTAAAATAAGGTTTTTATACTTACATAACAAAAGCAAATATTCTTCGAATTAAAAAAAAAATCATTCCCGGTAGATCAACGCTGTAATTCGCTTTAATTTTTTTAAATTACGATACTTACTTTTGCAAAGCTGTGGCTTCATAATGACAAAAATAAGCATAAAGTCATTGAAAAAGTAAATAAATACAGCTGATCGTCATAGTCGACACGAAAAATGCAAAATTAGACATATAGTTTTGTTGCATTTAAAGAAAAATTAACTAAAATGTTTCGATAAAAGTTTGAAAGAGATACCTAACTGAAAATGTTTGTTTCTCTTTAAGCGGCATCAGATCGATAAGAGGGATAAGTTCAACTAGTCAAAAACTATTGGTAAAGCCTCCCTCCATCTCTAGACTAGAGTAGTATAAATGTTATAGAGGATGTGGGGCTCACCTTGGCAGAATTCTAAACAACGATAAGAGTTTATGATTCGGGACTCTGTTAATTTCATCTCTTTTTTTTTTTTTTTGAGAAACAATTCGTTTTTTTCCAATGAAAAACAAAATAGAAACCTTTAGTAGTTGGGAGATTTTTTTTTCTCACTTAAAAGTTTTAAAGACTTTAAAGGTTTTCTAATTGTATCTAGCGTAGAAATTTAAATGCCCTTTTCCTATCTTTAAAATTATCTGATTTACATAAATTTCTTTTAAAAAGCATTCTATCACCGATTTGTTGACAGTCTTAATACTCAAAAGTTAACCGACTTCCTAAACATGCGGCGCACACATAATGCATAAAATCTTTAAATGTAAAACTCGTATATAACAGCGACATGTATACAATGCAAACATTTTATTTTTTAATATAAATTCAAGACATAAAAACTCACAAACATATCATTAAATTAAAAAAATATAATAAATATATGTTTCTGCAATTACTGTCTGTCTGATTCTGTCAAAAAAAAAAATCCACATCGAAAAAAAAATGTACGTAAATAAAAAGAAGTAAAATGAAAAAAAAAATAAGAATCTTATGAAATATTGGCTAGAGACTGTTAAAAAATAACACAGTATTAGTGGAACACAACGTTAAAAATTAACAAATTTCGAATTATTCAATTTTTTATAGTTTAAAAAAAATCGTATGTAATATTTAGCAAGTTATGATAATTTTGTAATTGGAAAGAGAGTCCTATAGTAATAATCGTAATAATCGAATGAATTTCAGTTCTGTTGGAATAAACAAAACTCGTTTTTGTTTTTATTTTTCATGTAATAAACAAAAATATTTTTGTGAAAATTAAAAAGTTTTGAGTAGTAACATAATTCCCCCATATAATAAAACTATCGATTCATTTGTACTAGACTTCTTTAAAAGAAACGATGTTAACCAAATTAAATGAATAAAATATTACAATGTAGAAACCATGGCAAAGATATGAAAAACGCTGAGCAAACAGAATTCACTTCAAATTAACTTTAATACTTTTCAGGATGACTCGCTGTGTTGATGACATCGTGTAATTACCAGAAGCAGTTGCCAACCAGCCTCGTTCTAACTTACACCATTAAGAAAACAATTCACTTAAATAATAAAGCATCAGTATAATTAAGCACTTGAAAACTCAAGAAGATAAAAACGTTTAGTCAATAACAGCCCAAGGCAGAAAGCGTAATAATTAGCCATTTCTAACTGCAATCATCATCCCCTCATAGCCAACGGGCAGACATGGGGATTAAACTTGGTAAAGATTTTTTTTCTTTGCTCTTTGCAAATGGGGATTCAGCAGAATAAATAAAAGGGCATTTCGATAATTAACTTAGTCCAAATATTTCGCGATTCGTTGAACTTAATAGCACACAGTATAATGGTTTTCGCATCTATAAATATGTATCATGTTCTTCAAAAGTTAGCAATAATATAAAATCTCAACAATATTGTATGATATTTAAATCTGAATCTGAGATAAAAATATTCTGATTTTGAGATAAAAATATAAAAGCTTTTCCAACATCTCAAATGTAACGTGCAGGAACATACTTTGATCTTAAATGCTTTGTAAAATTTGTATCTCAGAGTCAAAAGAATGTAAGTCACGTCGCCTTAGTTGAAGAAAGATATTTGTGTATTGGAAAGGGTTCAAAGGAGGGTAACTAGACTAGTAAAGGGACTTTTAGATTTAGATTATGGTACCAGACTTTTAATAGGCTTAATATGTATAGCTTGGAGCAAAAGAGGATCAGAGGGGACATGATTCAGTTGTTTAAATTTATCAAAGTAAATGATGTTAATAGATTAAATTTTTGCACCGAAAGCGGGACGACTGGTCATTGTTTTAAGCTATTCAAATCTCAGGCTAACCTGGAAATAAGGATAAACTACTACTTTAGTAGGGTTGTGGGCACTTGGAACAGCCTACCGGAAGAGGTGGTAACGCGCAAGGGCGTGGATAGCTTTAAGAGGGCCATTGATCTTCATTGGGGACAAATAAATTGAGTAGGATCAGCCTAGCTGGGCCAAGAGCCTATTGCTGTTAGTCACATTGATATTTCTTTTTAATTATCATATTTTTATAGGAGAGAGGAAAAACTTTTTTCCGCCCTTGCACTCTTTTAAACCTGGTAAAATATGAAAAAGGATTTGCTTAAAATAATTACGTTCGCACGGTTAGGTTTATACATACAATGCACTAATAAATGAAAAATTGCAATTTTTGAACTTACGTCCTTCTGGCGCTGAGGTACAGAATTAAAAAAAAAAAAAAAATCTCATCATTTTAACCTTTTGTGAATTAGTAAACCATCTCGGATGCACTTATATAGTAAGATGCTGTCCATTAATCACGCCACACATTTTACAACATATTTTAGACCCCCCTTTTTTCCCAAGTGTCACACCACATCCCCCTGCCACATGACATGCTATTCGTTTGGAATTATTTCTTGATGCTCTGTCTCGGAAACCATTAGAAGGGCAAGTCCCTCACTATTTTCCCCACAGTAGGACCTTGGCAGTAGTCCTCATCAATGAACGGGCACGTCAAAAAAAAAAAAAAAAAAAACGTGCGCTTTACTTTTTTAACACACCATGTACTGTACATTTCCGATTATCGGCAGTCGGATTATCCACTGTTTTTTCACAGTTTTTAATTTTTTTAACTGTCAATAAATGTTTTTTAAACTAACGATTGGTTTTGTATGATTTTCAGCTTTTACATATTTATATATATTTTTCTCCACCTATCTCAAGAAGGTTATCTGTTCATGGGTACATGATCTCGTCCCTTGACTTCAGTGTTTTATATTTCGTGTGTTTACTCGGATATCATATATGATTATCCAATAAAATGCCTAGCTACCTAAGTTTTACCTTAGAAAATTTGAGACGCTCACACCTTCCCCAGCGGTTTTTTTACTGGCTATCCAGAGTTCTATCGTATTCTGTAAAGGTACCTCTGTTCTCAATTACTTTTGTATTGTTGTCCAAACATTTAAAATGTATATTTACTCTCTCTCTCTCTCTCTCTCTCTATATATATATATATATATATATATATATATATATATATATATATATATATATATATATATATATATATATATATATATATATATATATATATATATATATATATATATATATATATATATATATATATATATATATATATATATATATATATATATATATATATATATATATATATATATGATGTCATGATGTTTGTTCGGGGTAAACTCCGAAACTACTGAACCGATTTTTATCAAATTTCATACGTATCTGTAATTTGGTCCAACTTAAAAGATAGGATGGTTTTTATAATTTTTTACTGCTAATAAAATGTTTATTATACATTAATAATGTGTATTGATTGTTTGGTTCTGTAAATTTTTACTAGATGGCGTTGTAAGTTGATTCATCCTCAAAAATTTTATTCTTAAGTTAATATTTACAAATGATACTATGTTACGGATATTGATGGTTATCCACAACATCGCCGCAGAAAGGAGGAGTATAGAGGCCACACTTTTCAATCTAAATGTCAAATTCTGCAACGCAAATTGAAATTGAGAAGCAGCGGGTAGTTCCATACTCACCACTGTTTTTAAAAACGTATGAGGCTCATATAACTATCGAGTTTTGCAGTTCTGTGAAATAAAGTAAGTAATTTTGCCAATACGTCAGTAAAGGCTCTAGGTAGATCAAATTTGATGTAAGAAACATGGAAAAAAATGACGAAATAACACGATGAGAGATGAGTAAATTATATTAGCAGCAAAGAAGCTATCTGGCATAATTTCAATTCGCCATTTACGAAAGAGACCCTTCTGTACAGCATCTTGCAGTACGAAACGAAATCTCGAAAACGACCAACGGGTATATTTTACCAAGGTATTTTCTACAAAGAGCACTTCAACCACCAAAAACACTTTTTTTACATTGTGTCAAAAAACTATTATGTTCAGTCGATTCTCAGAATTAAAACTATTTACCAATTTCACACGCTATTTTACATAAACTGTAAAAAAATACGAAATGTCACTTATTATTTCCGTGGAACGTGTCTGGTTTTTATAGGTCCTCAACAATGTCCTTTCCAAATCAAGTATCTGCGTCAAAACGTTTCCTCAATTGCTACAAATATCCTAAATGCAGACTTCTCGCTGTTGTGTAAAATATTTTTACCTCCCAGTTTAAATATCAACTGAGTATATTTATTAAGTGTATCGGCTTCGGTTTGAATTCGTTCCGTCTATAGGATCTAAGCTCCGCATGAGAGTGAATGAGCTTATGGATTCCGTAGCTTTGCAGAAGTCGCTGACGAGTAAGTCTGTCTTACTTTTCGTCATGCTTGCAGTAATACTTTTATAGCTTTCTTGGGAAAGTAGAGCTGTTGTATTAAACTTGCCGAAGTTTTCTCTGCAGGGGGGAGGGGGTGTCCAGAAGCACGACTGACTTATAGCCAGGGAGATTACTGAATACTTCAAAAAGATTTCAGGATAATTTTCAGGATGTTTAATGAATTTTAGTGAGGAATTGACTTCATTACCTTCATCATTGCCCGTCCAGATTGGCTTAACTAACAATGAGAGCAAGTGAGTCTTTGGATTCCGTAATTTTTCAATAGTAACAACAAGTAGAATTCTTTGTGCATACTTGCAAGTCCTTCTTAGCAGTGACTATGGTTGCGATTATTATTTTGGTACTTTCTCAGTGAGATGAAAAATGTGCCTTAGTTACTTAGTTACATTTGTTACTTAGGTTACCTCGGAAGGTTTTAGTGAAATGATTGTTTAGAATCGGAGAGGTTTCGGATTTCCTCAGAAAGATTTCAGGATAATTTTAGGAAGGTTTCTGACTTTAAGTTTAAAACGTCCCTATTTTTTGAAAAAAATGTTACTGGCAGAAATTGGGCCTATTCGCTGCCAATTATTTTTCAGGGCGATTCTTAATTGTTTTAACAGTGTTGAATTAAATCAGAAAATCACGGGAACCACGTAAATAAAGAATACAACATTCATCAATCTCGGGCGTAGGCGAAGACATTGGGACTAAAACTTCATCCAAAACAAAGTGATTTTTTTTTTTTTTTTTGCATTTGTTTTCGGTAAACATTCCCGAACAGACATGATTATTTGCGGACCGTTAATTGTCGAGCGTTTAATATATATCACGATGCATGTCGCAAACTGTATTTATTTGTCGCACACGGTCATTGGGAGTTAACACTTACTAGCGCAGGTTTGACATAACACGAAACAGTATTCGTCAACTATTTAAAACAATTTTGACGACATTATATCTAACACAATCATCATTTCTGTGCGGATCCTATATAAATTTGATGCTTGAACATGTACTCCATAGAGTTAAACAAGCATTCCGAGGTCCAAATTTAGATTTTACACCAGAGATGTGTAATGAAGTTTTAATGTTGATTGAAGATTTACGCATTTCATTTTCAAATTCGTTATTTAGCCATTATGGTGTGCTATCACCAGATCGATTTGCCTCCAACTTAGTTAATACTGATTTGCAACGAGAAAAATCAGTGCAATGACGCTGTCTTAGCTAAAATTATTGCGAAAAATGAGCAATTACTGACCGTTGAAACTGAACAAGGGTATAGAGTTGTCGATGAAAACAAAGCTATAAACATACCAACTGAATTTTTAAATTCTCTGGATACACCAGGATTGCGACCACACGATTTCCTGTTGAAAATTGGTTCACCAATAATTCTTTTTGGCTATATAAACATACCTAGATTATGCAACGGGACACGTTTCTTTATTAAAAGTCAACAATTTTGACGGGAAAGTTTAACGGAGAAATGTTTGTGTTGCCACGTAATCCAATAATAGCTTCATTATTTTCAAACACATTTGGAAGGCTTCAATTTCCAATTCGTTTAGCTTTTTGCAAAGACCATAAATAGATCTCAAGACCAAAAAATGCCTACTTTTAGTTTGGACTTGAAACATACATGTTTCTCTCATGGTCAACTATCTATCGCCTACTCACAAATGGTAAAGTTATCATACCTTTTGCATCAGCAAAAGACAGGTTAAGCAAGATCATTGTGCACAACTTATTGCTTAGATAATTTTCAGTTTTCGAATAATAGAAACAATACTTCCAAGAGTCAATGTTATCTACCTCATTGATAAAATTTCATTTTTATATGTTTTTAACTTAGTGTATTTTGTAAAGAAGTTGATGGTTACAAACTATAGATAAATTGAGATGAATAAGAGTTAGTGTACATTCTAAAAGTGTATGTTGGTTTATGTTTAATTTCCACGTTCTGATATATTACAATCAGTTTCAATATTTACTATTACTTTCAAGTTATTTTGCTTTTATTTTTGGCCGAAGTCATACTTGCAAAATTTACTAAGTGTAAGTACAGTGCTTTAACCATTGAAAATTTAGTTAGTACTTATTAAATTCAATAATTACTTAATTCCGTTTAACACGTACATTACCAATCTCATTTGTTTTAAAATTGGCCAGATTTTTTTAAGCTTTACTAAAAATATTAATTAGATTCTATCAAAATATTGAGCAAAAGAACATTTTAATCTAACTACTTCGCCACAGCAACGCGTGGCTGGGTCAGCTAGTATATATATATATATATATATATATATATATATATATATATATATATATATATATATATATATATATATATATATATATATATATATATATATATATATATATATATATATATATATATATATTCTTTCAAAGTATTGTAAACAAAAGAGTATTTTACTGTAACTTTTTTTTTACTTTTAACAATTCCTGTAACTTGAACTGAGGCGGAACTCTCTCCAGGGCCCTACCCAACTGGTAAACTGCATCTGTGGTAGGTACGGGTTACCCTGGGGTGTAATGTAATGTATAATTTTTATATTCAATGTCAGTAAATGCAATGTAGCAATGTTTTTTGCTTTTATTTTAATGTATGTATGAGAGTTATTTATATTTTTTAGATATTGCATATGGTAGTACTTTTTTTACTTACTATTCGGATTATCCGCGGTACCTTCCTCATAGCGCAACATGTCATGGCGACGTTACAATGACGTCGCTGTGAGTCGCAATGATCACAACTCACTGTGTAACAAGTTTGTGACGTCTTACGGTAGCTAACCTTCTATACACTTGTGAAATGTTTCCTGTTATATCAATGCAATGTCGAAGCAACAAATAAAATGTGGTATGTCGATTTAGGACATTTTGAAAACTTCACTGCAACATCACTTTGTGAAATAGCAGCAAATTGACATTTGTATGTAGCTGCAACCTGCTGATCACTTGCAAATGATGATTTAGTATCGCAAGCAACATTAATAAATGATCCCATATTAGTAATCATAGTTTCTTTTCAGTAGTAATATTTCTCATGCACGAGTTGATATAATACTACGAGAAAAGCAGCCCTTAGTATTATTTCCTAAGGCTAATTATTTTGTCATATAAATCACTGTAATTGTATAACTTTTAGGATATTAGAAACGTAAAACACATAATTTTTGTTTTGTATACATACTTTTTGAGACATTTTTATACATGTGAAAAAAAAAAGAAAATCTTTTGTCACGTAAAAAATTTGAGCTTTTGTACAATCTGAATATATATGCGAATTTCAGTTCAAAAGAAAAAAAATCAATTACATTTATGTTACCATAAATTAATGTCAAAATACTTTATTCTTTCTATTAATTCTTACTTTGCAATTCATTTACTGAATGCATACAGAAGAATTGTTCAAAAAGATTAAAATTCGAAGGGAAATTCGAATGGAAAATTGACGTTTAGAATCGAAAATCTAGCTTTCGTTTTCGTTTTCTCTGTTCAAATAGAAATGCATAAAATGGGGCAAACGTAAAAAAGAAAATTAAATATGAATAGAAAGCTTGAAGATTTTTCTTTTCAGACACTATATCAAGCATCTAGTGCGATAATAATATCTGATGTTTAGTTTCTTAATTCTTTTAGAATAAAACGTAATTGACATTCCTTTCAAGTCGTTTCTAAATGTAAGCTCAGTGGCAATTTATTGTCTTTTGTATTTATTCCCCTGTGTTCATTTAATTACTCATGTGTCAGAAAAATCTGAATTTCACAAATGCTTTCCAAGTATTTTTTTTCTAGTGAATGTTTGTGTGATTTTTTTTTCCTTTTCGAAAAACAATTCGTTTTCAGTTTAGCGTTTATTTTAAAAACGAATTTCTGTTTCTTTTCTTACTGGACAAATAGTTTTGGAAAATATTAAGGTTCTAACGTGTGTGGCTGCCTTTTTGTAATTAAAATACACTTCCTGAATTTTAAAGCTAGCGAATTATTTTCTTATACCCTCCTGCGCTTATTGTTTGCTTAATTAAACTTAAATTATACCTCAATGTAAGCTAGGAAAATGAAAATAAGGTTTTTTTCACATAAATCATTATATCTGGTACAAATGCATGTAGACAGGAATACTGCATTAATTTTCAACGTACATATCTTACATCTTACTTTTAAGGTAATAAAATTAATAACACGAAATAAGAGTATTCCTCTACTAGTTTATACAAAATCGGTTTTGCGCAGACGGGTCACCCAAACAAATTTCTGATACACTGGCAGTTATTTTGATATACTAAACACTAAAAACGCACAAAAAATCCGTCATAACTTTTGAAATTTTTGCAGACTGTTTTATAAATAAAAATGAACTGATGAGTTTAGCAATTTATAACTGACACAGTTTAAAGCGTCATCTAACTTGAAACATTTTATATATATATTTAAAAACTTGTGAATAATACCAGTCAGAAAAGCGACCTCTAAAGATTAAGGTTTATGATGCTTTAAGTGAGTTTCAAAATGTCATACTTATATTGAACGATTTTGTGGTATCTCATAAACAACTTTAATAGTACAAATTGATAACGCTATTGTCATTAACATTTCGAATACTAATCAAGACTAATTGAAGATCAGAAATTCGGTAACTTATTTATTACTAGGCATGTTTTTATTTTAAACATTGAATACAAATTTTAAAGTGCATGCAGGGAATAGTAAAAGGGGGAAAGTCAAATAGTTCAGCTCATATATGCAGTCATTCTATTCTTGAACAATGAAGAATTCTTCGTCCAATATTAATTCTTAATTATTCATTTTATCTCTTAATATTTGATTCCTTCTGTTTTTTCTCCCTTGATTATTTACTCATTAATCAATTAATGTATCTATTTATATATGCATGTATTTTTTTTTTCATTTATTGATTCAATTATTTTTTCATCAATTTTAGCAAACATATTTTTAATTGTACAATATCAACTTGATTTAATAAAAAAATATTTTAATCATTATTTGTTTTGTAACGTCACAATGAAAATTTATAGTTAGCACGCTTTTATGTTATATTAAATCTGAAACATAACAGAATTTGAACCTGAATTACATTTTACCGGTTTAAAAGAGTTAAATGTGAAATATTAGTAAAATTAAGTTTACTAAAAGTAATTCAAACAGCAAAACTTGTATTATTAGTTTTGTACAATTGTTCTGCTCTAAAGTTATTACCCAAATACATTTTTTCCAGATTTTGTAAAACATATAAAGGATTTTGAAAGGAATGACATTCATGATAAAAAAAAAAAATGTTACCTGATTTATGCGAAAGAAGAATTAATTAGAGAAAAGAAAATGAATCCAGTCAAATAAAAAATTGATACATATTTAAGCTGATTCTTTTCTGTTTGTAATAAGAACTTAAAAAATATAAACTGACTGTATTTTTTTTATAAATGCATAACGCTTGAATTAGCTATATTCAAAATTAAATATTTTTTAAGATAATCAGATTCAATAACATTATCTCTTCTGATTTCTAAGTTTCCGAATGAAAAAAAAACATACGAAATGAAATAACAAAGATATAAACCTTTAAATGCTCAAACAAAATAAATAAATAAATAAATAAATAAAATAAATAAAATAAATAAATGAATGGCGAACATTTATCAACCTAGCATCTTAAAAACTAACTAACACTAACGAAAATGTTTTCTGCAAATAGAAAACTGTTTAAATTAAATTTCATTGAACTGTGATAGAGTTTAGTGCGGATGTAAAAAATGACTACTATCAAAGTATAACGAATACTGTAACTAAATTTGTATATATAAACCTGAGGATTATCTATCATCGTTTGTCGTTAAGAACACCCATTGCAAAACTGTTAAGGCTTTTGCAAGCAGTAATTTTTTTTGGTCAATCATAATTAGATAACACTGAAAGGAATAAATGTTAGGAAATGAACCAGATTTCTTTAAAATAAAATATTCTTTTCCGCTCATGACATTCACATGTACTGGTTGTGTGTTCGATTGAAGATATGCCTCATGTTCTTGTGTCGAGGACCAGAGGAATAATTGTCAGACTTAAAGATATTCTATGTTCAGAATTTTTGTTCTAAAATTGGAGATCGTTAAGATATTATGTTTGAAAAAAAAACCTATTACGTATTCTTTTTCTAAATTGTTTTTACTTACTCAGCTGTTTGGAGGGAATTTTATTTCTAAGGTTTCCAAGTAAAATTTCTGAAAATTTAGTTCACATACCGGTCAATGGGAAGGGAATGGCATTCTGGTGTAGGACGTTAATTATATTAAACCAGTATATTTTAAACCTTTAGCTATATCAGAAAATCCTTTAACTATATCGGATGACTTATTATTTTTTCAACTCTCAAGAAATCCTTCTTTAAACTGACATTACAAGAAAAATGTTTGACGAACTTGTTCAGTCAGTAAAATTAGTTTGATGTGATGTCATGTCTTAAAGACAAATGTTCTGACCTCTCTAAAAAAATGAGATTTCTATATCAATTCTGAGTCAGATTTCCGTCTGATTTTTCCTTTGGTTAAATCCAAGAAAAAAAAAAAAACGTTTTGCTATTCCTTTCAAAAATAGAGAACCCAAGCAAAGACATATTTGAAATATTTAGCCTGCAGCAAGTTTCTTCTTCTTACAGTCGAAATGAGAACTATTTTTCAGTTAATTATGTATTTTTCCCATAAATGAAAACCGTATATTTAGGAAAGCTAGCTTACGAAAATAAGGTGAAGTCTGCCATGTAATATCTTATGCACTTATGTGAGCCTTAAAGATAGATAGTAAAATTTTAATTCCCACGAGTTACGGTGTTGCTATGGTTACATAAAAGACAACCAGATGGAATAGAGAATTTGGTATCCAAAGAAGGCAGCTCGAAAGTTGTTGGACACAAAAATATTGTTGAATACTAAGACTAGAAATGTAAGATGATGAACTTGTAGGATCTATTTTTCTCATAATAAATATAAAACTGAATGAAACCAAAGGCGTAGATAAAAGATAAATTATACTAACAAAACCATGTTTTCAAGAGTAAAATTTTTTTTCAACCACCAATACTTAATTCTAATTTGATCATTAGAGATTTTCACCTTTCCTGATAAATGTTTCATTATTATGTTTCATAAGCTTATTTTTTTTATTACCATCTATATTTTATGTTTGTTTATATTTCTACCAAACATGCAAATTGAAATTCAAACTGCAGCAGTTTGATCAGGATATTAAGATCTGATTTGTATTGTGCAAAATATCTTCAATGTTTTAAAAATATGGTTAGCATTATTATTATGTGAGCAAAAAAAAAAAAAAAATAAATAAAGTGAACTTTATTTTTTTTAAACTATCCTTTATTTTCGTACATTTAAAACCAGAATTTTAAAACGTATGATTTTTAAGTAAGTGGAACTTAAAAAGGAAAAAAAAATCTGACAAAAATTTATTATAAAGTGGCTTGGGTGTATGGGATAGTAGAGGATTTAAAAATGTATTATTATATAAAATTCATGATCTGCTAGTTTTTAAAGACATTTAGTACATACATTTCTATTTCCTTTTTTTACATTAGAAGAGTTTAATGTAAAATCAAACACACTTACATTTTAATTCTTTTTTTAAAAATATATTCCGTTCTTATCGGTATCCGTTCTTAACAGTAAATAATTTCATAAATAAAAATATTGCTATGTTTTATTTATTTTAATTTCATACTGACACAATTCAACAATGTATTTCATGTGTGCATTTTATTTTTCACTAAAATATTTAACTTTGCTTGATTTGAATATTTTTTTCCCATTATGAGCATTTTTGATGAAGATGGAAATTAACTGCGTTTATAGATAATACATTTGTTTTTAAAGTCTGAAAGTTTAATCGTGCGGTTTTACTTATTTGAAAACCTTTTTGTAAATATACTAGACATTTCTTTAAATCAAGAATAGCTTGAATAAAACCAATAGCAAACAAAGGGCAAATGAGGAGAATTACTTCTAAACTTAAAAAGATTTGCTTTAAAAATAAAGCTTCTATTAAGAGATAAAATGTATTATACTATATTATTTTTCTTGCTAACAAAAAGAGGCATCTTGTATGCATTGCAACTAAACAAAGATTTAAGCACAAGAAAACATTTAGTGTTTTATGAATAAATACGATATTAAAAATAAGAAAGCACGTATTTTTCAGAGAAAATATCATATGTGCTCCTTATTTTTCTTTCCAGAATCTTCTCTTCCGAGTTAATTACGAAATCCAGAGTAAATAGTTCCATATTTTACTAATGAAGAAACGTAGTAAAACAATTCATATAAATGACAGAATTATGAGTTTTAAGCTTAAAGGAATGGAATTTTAATGTTGTTTATGGAACATGCTTACACAAAGAAGAGCGGTAAAACATTTAATTTTACGAATAACAGTTGTTTTATAATTCTAAGCCTACCAATGGAAAGGTTTCTAAAGCGATAAAACCTATTTCTTTCACCATTAAAAGAATAGGATTCAAGGAATCCAAAATGGGTAATTTAAGAAAAAACTGACTGTTATTAAGACACAATTTTATAATATAGTTCTGGGGCTGTTAAAATGTTGCGTACGCAATTTCAAAGCCCATTTCGCAAACGGTCTGAAATGTTAATGAAGATAAGCTTAGAATATAGTTAAAAATTAAACTTTCAATAACATATTTTAAAAATATATTAGGAAATATAGTGCAAAGAATTTAGTAGTATGGAACTCAGAAAAGGTAATATACGTTGTATGTATTTTTTAAGTGAAATTTTAGGAGCCATTTCGTACTATATATTTTAGTAGAGGAAAAATAATCCTAGAGCATTTCTGATATTAAAAGCATCAATCTGTTTCTTGCGTACTCATTTTTTAAATAGAATTTAATATCCCAACTGCATGCAGTCTCTTGACCAAAAAATGTAAACAGTACCGGCTGATGACGTAATTAATGTAATTCTCGTAAAAAGCACTGAATGTGATTTAGTGATTTTGCTTCAAACAAAACTCAGGCACTCGCTTGTTTAATATGCAAGTTTTCAATATTGTTTCACTGATTGCACATAAATTTACTACATTGAAGTTCATATCAAATAAAAATTAGAGCAATTGATCTGATGATTAAAAAAACAGTGGTTTTAATTCAACATTTAATTGTTTTATGCTGAAAATTTTGGATTTCATTATCAAAGTTGACCCTCTTTGACCTTTGCAGCTTAAAGAAAACACATATTAAATGCGAGTAAAACACTTTTAAAAAATGTAGTCCTTTTTTAAAAAAATCTTTGAACAAATTTTGACAATTTTCATCTCTTTTCCACGCATGATGTCGATTCAATCTTTTTCGGGTTTTAGTATTTATTTTCGTCATGTAATACGCAAGATCATAGTTAGAATTAATTAATTTACAAGTTAGTTTAATAAGCTATTTACTACATTTCTTTAACCACGCTGTTTACACAATCCAAGAACAAAATACAATACCGTACTACATAATATATTCATCTCAGTTTTAAAATATAAATATATTAACTTTAAATTATTAACAAATTATTTCTGAATTAAAAGTACTAGTTTTTTTGTAAAGGTCGAAAAAATCAATAACAATCTACTAAACAAGAAAAAAATACTGAGACAATGTATGATAGTAACTTGAGAATCTAGGCACGTCCATTACTTCAATTACTCCAATAGCTTCATTTTAAGTGTGGAAACATTTTTTCTAAAACATAATCAAGAAATAACTGACGATAGCAACGTAATTTTTATGACCTCCAATAAATAACCCCACTTTCTAATTAAAAAAGTAATTTCTACAATGGAAACAATGATATGCTGTAACACAATAAACACATCATATCTTATTTACGTAATTTCGATCCCAAATAAAATATAATTATCCACAAACAAGAAGATAAAATAAGGAAATAAGATACAAAACTCTGCAATTACTTTCAATCTCGATAACGGCTATATCTGGCCAGCCATCAGTGCTTCATTCATGGAGCAATCTAACCATTCGATTGCGTTAATTACATTAACAGTTTCTCGCGGTACAATCATTAATTGGAAGCCGATACAATAAAGCCGAAAGCATTTTATCAGAAAAGCTAATGAAAACAGCAATGAGACGAGAAAAAATGACCGAACTATATTTCATAAAGAGGAAGAAAGGAAATGTTTTATCTCTTTGTGACTACGATCAGGTGCCGTCGCTAAACTTGTTAGATTAAGTTATAATTGTAGCTGTGACGTTCAAACAATAAGCATTTTTCTGTTCTTGATTGTATCAGTGTAATGTGTTAGTTGAATGTAGGTAGTAGATAGGATTATTGCTAGATATTTATTATTCGATATTTGTAGATAGTTATGAAATATTGTTATGTTATCTCAAATTCTGCGTTCTAAATTTTTTTAAATATTGTTTTTTTTTTTGAAATTTTTAGAAACATTTCATTTCATGTTTTATTGATATTTCAGCTTCTTATATGTACTATGACTAAATTTTGAAAAAAGTTAAATTAAAATATCATTACTCGTATTGCGTTTATGAAACCCGTTCTCATAACAATGAAAAAAACTGGTTTTCTGCAGAAATATTATGTTTACATTTGGAGCAATGAGAAACAAATGGATGTAAGTGGACATTTTTAAGTTTCGAGTAAAACGCGTTTATAGATAACGTTTGCCCTAGGTGGACTTTGATTGATTTTTTTTCCCTAAATATTCTACAGCATTCACTTCTGGTTACTATTTGTACTTGTTATCTCTTTTAATTTTCCCCCTTACATCTCTTTGCTTATCGCTGCTTTATTCGTTGTAAGTAATTGTGCTAAGTCCATCTTGAGTATTTCTGAAATACTGACGGAATTTTTTTTTTCCTTTGCGAAACTTATGTTTACATTTTTGTGCTTTGCATTCAAGGCTACACTGTTTGAGAGTAACTCCGCAGGAAAACGTTATGTTTGTGACTAGTTTTTATTAAATAAATCATGTTTACTTTTGCACCAGAGATTGAGGGCAGATTGAAACACCCCATTTATTTCCCCCCCCCCCATTTCAGCCGCTATAACACCCCATTTATTTTGGGGGGGGGATATAGCGGCTAACAGGTGTTTGAAATTGTATGTGTACATACAGTGTAGTTTTTTAAATTGTTCAAGGTTTTGTAGTGTGTTTTTGCGTATCATGGCATAACATTTGCATTTATGTTAGAATAGCAATGAAAAATATAAATACATTGATTTTATTAGTTTGACGACATGTCATTCTTCTGAAAGGGCGAAAAGTTCCAGTCTCATCTTCTGTATGGCCCAATAAAACTTTAAACTGGTATATCTCCTTGAGTTTTGGTCATGCAAATGTCAAGTTTTTGTGTCAGTAATAGTTATTAATGCATATTATTTATCTAAAAATTAGTTAGGGGACCTAGGGCCCGCATAAAAAGTTAAATTTTGTATTTTTTGACTAATTTTTATTTTTGCTTCAAACTTTCAATATCTTAACTCTGCATCTGATTTTGAACATTTTTGCAATTGGAAGTATGCATCTAGGACTAACGGTTGCGAAAAAAAAGGTCGTGCAGGTTCAAACGGAACCCCCTGAATATGTATATATATAAACTTATTAAAGGGTCTGTGCTGATGACATTTAATTTTCACAGGCAAAAAATAATAGCTTCCAAATAATCGCCTGTTAAACATTCAAAAAGTCAAATAGCTGTTATAAGCGCATAAACAATACAGGAAATGATACCAATTTTGAAATAAATAGTTGAAACAGCGAACGTGTATCTGGATAATGTTATGTGACAGCCAACGCCCGTAGAGGGTTTTGCAAATGCATTAGAATAATCGAAAAAGAGGAATTTCGGAAAAGTTCTCCTCTAATTGCCGACCCAGTGGGTCGTGGCGGGTGTTCATTTTCAAAAGAGAGCAAAGTTTTTACTTATTAATTACACAATTTGGTGAAAGTTTGAGTCTTGCTGACACTTTTGTTGGGATATAATAACCAATTTCATATTTCACTCACAAACGTTTTACAATGATTGTCTTCACAGAAACGTAATGTCGTTGTGTAGTCATTCAAGACAGTTAGGATACACAGTTATTTTGTTTTGGTGTTTTAATACAAAAATGAAGAAAATTGTTAAATTATTTAAGTTGTTCAAGGAAGTTGAAACTTTCTCATAAAACGCGTGATCTTTACTAATAATAAAGCTGAAAGTCTCTCTGTCCGAATCTCTGTCTGTCAGGATCTCTGTGACGCGCATAGCGCCTAGACCATTCGGCCGATTTTCATGAAGTTTGGCACAAAGTTAGTTTGTAGCATGAAGGTGTGCACCTCGAAGCGATTTTTCGAAAATTCGATTTTGTTCTTTTTCTATTTCAATTTTAAGAACATTTTCCGAAGCAAAATTATCATAAGATGGACGAGTAATTTGCCAAGTTAACATAACGTGGAACCGTAACACGGGCAGGCCAATTGGCGAGAAATTCATCATACATGATTTGTAAATATACAGGCGAACCAAAAGACCTTTTAATTTTCTACTACGGGCAAAGCCGTGCGGGTGCCACTAGTAATCAAAAAGAACGTTATTAAAGAAAATTATTACTTGCTTCACCGATATTAAAAATGTCAATACCTCATTTAAGATACCTTTTTTTTTTCCTTTTTTTCCAAAAACATAACCCTTTTTTTAAAGATTATCTTTTAAGACGATAGTTATGTCTAGATTTGGTCGAAAAATGAGGAATACACGTTCTAATAAATTAACATTGACAGTAAATGACACAATGTAAAAAGCACGTCATAGACCAAAGAAGAAAATACCTAACTCAGGCACGTATTTTGGGTGAAGAGGGGGAAGGCAATTGCCCCTTCTCCCGACATGGATTTCAGAAGCATAATGAAAGGAGGCATTTTTTTTACGTATTTTGCTGTTTTTTACGATCAAATGTATTATTGAACTTAAACCTCCTCCCACCCCCTTCCTTGAAAATATTGAAATGACTAACCTGATCTTTGAGGCATAAAATACAAATGAAAACATTGTTTTGAAAACGAAATAAAAATACTAACACAATAGAGCGGAAGCATTTCAACTCAAGATATACCTTGTTGCTAAAAGAGTAGAATTCAAGTTACCCTTTTTGTAAAATTATTAACCATTAATGCTATTTCAAACTAGTATTAAATCGATTCATATTAATATTGCTGAAATACTTAGCACCGTTATATTTTAATCAGTTTTTTCTTTTCCCCATTCTGATTTCATTTTGAAGTGTTAGAAAGCTTTCATTTTAAGCAAGCATTTTCTTACATGAAAAATTGAACTAACTATATTGTGAAAATTTTTAGCACGCACGCGTGAAATCTAACCATACCCATTTTAATTTATCTTCATTTTTAATAATTTGAAGAGAAATGTTGGTTGAAAGCGAACAATCTGTTCTACTTTCTTTGTACTGCATTTTGCTTTTAGGCGAATGAAATTTTGCTGCTGGAGAAATGCGGGATGCATCTGTGTTTCGTTAGCGAATATCATTTAGAAGGAAATGATAGCGCACATATGAGACATTTGGAGCTTAAGGGGTTAAAAATGACTGTTTTCGACAAGGTGTTCAACGCTATTTATCTTTATGAAAAATGATCTTTGATTTCAAACGCAGCAAAAATATCCACTGCACAAAAGAGGAGCCATGAAAGTTAAGTTATAATTTTAACACTAATTGCATTTAAAATTTAAAACAACATTGTTTTGGGATTCATTTCAAATGTTGGAGACTGCTGATACACATACAGATATAAATATAAAATTTATTTTTTATTCACGACAGCATTGAATGTAACACCATTTAAGCAGTTTTCTGTTTCACGCCCATTACCGTATTTTACGTCTAAATATGAACTAAATATATGGTAATGGTGAAGATATGTCTTGATATTTGACTTGTGCATTAAGGTTTTTTTTTCTTTTTAATATATTTCCGCTACCAATTCAAATAAAAAGCGAATCTACTTACTGTTTCAAATTTGGCTCAAAACATTTTAGTTTCACACGTTAAGTTAAATAGAGAAATAACGGAAATATTTAAACTCTCTTTCAATATCAGAAAGACTCAGATTTTTAAAAGTTGATTTTTACTTGCTAAAAACAAAATGAGTAAAAAATAATAATCTTGTGCAAAAGACTTTTGTGGTAGCCCCTTGGGTTGAAAACGGAACTTCATTTTTAAAAATGCATTTCATCAATATTAAAGATGTAAATATCACCTTAATTTTTGAAATAAATGCACATCAATCGGAATTTTCAGTAATACAGCAATCCTATTTCCGCCACATTCAATTTGTTGAAAATAAAATGAAAGCTGTTAATTAGTTTTGACAATAAGAGTATTATTTTCTCTTTTGTGTTTTAACATATATGATGAATTATCAGAAACATGTATAAAAATTCCTTGCTTTTAGCGAATCTTTCATAATGTTGTTTACATGATGACATTTCCTGTCAAAGGAAGTTTGCTTTTTTAAATTCAGTTTTTTGAGTCTACTTTGAATGTCAGTTATAATCAACAGCAAACTCGTCTTGGAAACATTGTTAATTTTTAGTCACTTTTTTTTTAACTAAAAATATTGTGGTAAACTTAAATTAAAAAAAAAAGAAAATGAATGAAAGATTTTGTGGAGGAAAAAAATTGTGAACGATAAATGTCTTTTATCTTACGCTGTTTCTTATCTTTAACTACGTTCCATCTTCCTGATAAATTATCAATAAGTCAAAGTCAGTCAGGCAGGAAAGTATAAAGAAAGCAAAACAGGATTAGATTTTGCTGGAAATATTATTGACATATGCGTTCAAACTAATCTTAAAATGCGAAAACAATTTTAGGGGATTAATACAATTTTTAAAGTACCTTTATTCGTAAAAAAAGTTTCATAAAAGGAGACGTTCGTCAATATTTTTATATATCTTTAAAGTTTCTTTTTTTTGAAAGTCTAGAGAGTTTAGTCACTTTTTTTAACTAAAAATTTTGTGGTAAACTTAAATTAAAAAAAAAGAAAATGAATGAAAAGTTTGGTTATACCTGTATGTTATAATAAAAACAAAAAGGTTCGATATACAAGGCTCCGGCGTTTAATTTGATTTTTTACTTTCATTTTTCTTACAGTTAATTAGTAATTGTTCATGTATTTTATATAACTGATAATTAAGTAAGACAGATCGCTGATAACGGAGTAAGTCAAACATAACCTCTTTTTACATCACACGATTACATTTTACATTTTCTTTAAGATGAAGAATATGATATTTCTTCAATAGAGTTATGATGTTAGGGGAGAACAAGTTTGTATTCAGTACCACAGATAATTATAGTTATTGATGCAATAATAGTGATAAATCTCCTACTCATTAAAACGATAAACTAGCAAAAAATTAAACTCACGAAAATGATAAACTCGTTAAATATTTCGACACTTTTTCCACATGTTTCACTAAAAAGGTATTTTACATAAATGTATTTCTTAGAAACTAATACATGGAGCATTCAGCTGCCTACTGTTAGACAACTGAAAAGAAATTACATAAAATATCTCATTTAATATTTTATTAAAAATACTTCCGATATCAACCGCTACGGATGTGGAACGACACGTCATGCTTTCGAAATCTGCACAAAAAAGTCCATTGATCAGAAAGTTCCAAACTTGCCAAAATAAAACTCACAATAGTAAAAATAAAACTCTCGAAACGAAAGGAAAATCGAATCAAATTCTGTCAGAAAGTGCGTTAGTTTGTCATAATGTGACAAGGAGAAAGTGCTTCGTGAGAAAAATGAATTAATGTCACACAGAACTTGAAGTATAATTCTACATTTTCAATGTATCATGCAGTAGGAGCTATTTTAAGGGCTTTTCGCTCTAGTTAGTTAAGAAAAAGAATGGAAATAGAAAGTCTTTTAGATTGAAAGACATAATTTTTTCCATAATTCGTTTTTGCTCCTGTAAGAAATTCAGTATGACTATTTAATATTTTTCAGTATTTAAACATGGCATGTTTATTTTACGCATATGTATGTACATGATGAAATGCATTTTGAGTCCACGCAGGTTTCTGCTTGTGGCTATAGAAGTGGATTATCTTTAAATTTAAGAGAAATGTACTTTTGCAAATAAACAGTTCATAAAATTATTCTCTTTTCTGCTTTGTAAGGTAATTAAGAGTGCTTAATTTAAAAAAGGGTAATTTAGCATGCACATTTTTAAATAATGAAATTGCGTGCCGAAAAAGGGGTTCAAAAAGGCATCTAACAACGTTATTTATATTTAACTTGTATTAATGTACAAATTCAATCATACATTTCTTAAAACTTCAAGTTTTTTTGTTATTTGATACAAGCAGGTTCTAAGAATCCCATGTAATTAAATATGGTAATTATTTATTTATAAAAAGGAACAATGTACAAACTTTAGAAAGGGATGAAAAAAGCACACGCGTTTCAAAAAAACAAAAACAAAAAAACAAAAAACAAAACAAAACAAAAAAAAAGAAAGAAAAAAAATATGCTGCTATTAAATTACAATTTACAAAAACAATGAATATTCCATGAAATTTTTAACACATTTAAAATCTTAAGACCTTGTAAATTATAATTTATAGCTTAACGAATGGACTGCCAAAAATTTTTGCAAGTAAAAATATTAAAATAAAATTTTATTAATAAAAATATTGCATTTTGTTTCACAGTAACTTGATAATTTTTATTTTCAACAACTATAACATTTTAAATTCTGTTATTAAAGGAGTGAAAACAATTAATAGGCAAAGTTTGCAATTATTTACATTTCAATTATTTCTATCTCGACGAAAAGCAATTTATTTTAATAGCAATTTGCTGTACTCATTTCCATTTCATCAGTTATATTTTCCCTTTATTTGTCTCTTCCCCGGGGTCCATTTTTTTCTTATTCTGCAACCGTCAACCACAAATGACGCTTTTTCATTTGTTTTTCAGATACTTGAGAAAAGATTTATATAAGAGGTGAGGTCCATTCACGTTTCTGTCCTAACAAAAGAAAAAGTTTGGATAGTTGTTATTTTATGAGAGCGGATGATGTTTTCCTCTTGGCAATGATTCAGAGAAACAATGCGGGTTTTTAGAAGGGGTTTATGTTGATTTATTACTCTAAGGCTATGGAAGTAAAAAAAAAAAAAAAACATACACTTTTGTGATGATGGAGATTTAATCGCGCAAAAAGTGTTGATAACAATGAAATGGGGTGATTGCAAAAGCTTTACTTTTGTTACAGGAGACGATATATCACTGTTGTGACGGGTGTGAGAAAAGAAACTGCTAGAGAAACTTTTCAAAAAAATGTATAAGAAACGATTTAGTGTTGTTTTTACGAGATACTTTTTTTTAATACAGAATTATGGTTGGTTTTCGTGAGCAAGTATACTGTATTCCTTGTTTTTATTTTTGCAATTGATACATGTTTTTTGAAAGAAAAAAAATGTAAACGACTAATTTGCAAACGATTATTTTGACAAACACTGTAAAACAGACAGATCTAAGCTATTAAAATTAAAGTATTCCGTTGAATTATGATTGCACGTGCTTTAGTATTGTAATGTGCTCTGTTTGACTTTTTTTACTTGTAGATTATAAGTTTAATCTTCTTGGTTAGTTTTTTCGAGAGTTTTTAAGTTTATTTGCGTCAAGGTTTTTTGCAACTACAAGATACATTTTGTAAACTTTAAATTACAGCATTCATAAAGTATATACATCATTATTTTGTTAAATTCTAAAAATAGGGTCTGACCTAATGAGATTGAAAAATATTAAAATCTAGTACATTCAGTTCAATCAAAATATCTTACTAGTTGAAATAAATTTGAGATCTTTAACATTTTTGTCAGTTCTGCTACTATATGACAAAATAAAAGAGACGCTCAGAAAAGTAGGGAAAATGTCCCGTCATTAATGGACATTCCCTTCATTGTAGTTCATGGCTGCATAGCAGTTTTACTTCATCATGTTATCCATCAAAACCAGGCTTTCTGCCATATGTCTATGATAAGAACACACAGTGATTGCGATGATAGTGAATTGAATATCAAGAGAGGGATTAATATTAGGATTGAGAAGTGCTAAATGAGAATATATATCGGCACAATGATTTAAATCACGCATTTGAACAAAGAAACATCCCTTTTAATTACGTAGTATCCACCAGATTTTCAAGGGAATAGAATGTTGTATAAAAATATAGCAAAATCTCGCCAATCGCATCTACGAGGGCTGTTCAATAACTAATAAGACTAAATTAATTAAAAAAATACAGAAGAGCTTTGTCGTAATTTACATGGTTTTTTTTAAGCATAACTTCTGCGTGAACAAATGCATTTATTCCAAACTTTTGTCCACTTCATAAAACCTGTGAACGTTAAAGTTGTGGGAGCGTTTTCAAAACCGCCTTCTCAGAGTTTAGAAATGCTTTGTTGCTTTAAAAATGTTTTCCTCGTAATGGTTTCAAACAATTAACAGCAAGAAATAACTGATGTAAAATTATTCTGTGATGATAATTGATAATAAGAGCAGAAGTGTAAATCATTGTCTCTGTGATGGACGTTGAAGGTTGTCCCTAACGCTCAATATCTTCCATATTTTGCCTACCTTCCTTAAAAGCTTTATGCCAGCAAAAAGGACTGACGCTTCCATTTTGACAACTGGCTGCGTCTTGTAGGCACTGCCATCAGGCTTGAATTTAATCACGTGATATTCAGGAAAATGAGTCCGTATCCACCAACCAACGGTAGCTTTTGTTACAAGCTACCGATGGTTGGCGGGCAAGCAACAGACATTTTTCATGCCGCAGAAATTAACGTTCAGATGAATGGTTTGCGACAGTAAAATTTGTCTTACTACTTATGGAACAGCTTACTTAAAAATAACAGAAAAATTATTTTTAATTCACCAATGTTCCTTATCGATCTTAACGTATTTCCCAAATTTCAGGGGATGATTTCTAGTTTTCAAAATCTGTAGGTCTTTAGCATCTTTTTTTTTTTTGTTTATTTTCCCTATCATTTTCTACTACAATAATGTCCGCCATTTTCTAAATAACATTAACAATGGTAATTTTTTTCTGTTATTTAACGACGTATGAAATAAAGATAGCATTTATTCGTTTTTGATCTTTAAATTAAAAATGTGTTACTTGAAATTTAATTAATACATTTATAAAAGTTGAAAACCACAAGAAAAAAACATAGAAAAAACAACCTCCGATACATAAAGCATAATAGTAATTAACTTTTTAATTAGTTGATAAAATATTTTGATAACAAATGAGACATCATGATACGTAATCTAAAACTTCGTTAATAAGGTATTTCTTTTAAAACCGATTAATTAGTCTAAGATATCAATTAAAAAATTTCACAAGAAAACCTGTCAAAATATTTGGGATTTAATTAACAATTCCAAAAAATCTTTGCCAAGCGGTAATTCTCTTTGAGTAATTCATTAAAATTTTTGAAAGGAAAACTTAAAATAAAAAGAATAGATTCTAATATTTGAAATTCTAATATTTTCACATGATCGATTTTTGTCACTACTTTCTTCAAGAAATCCAAAGAATTGATTTTTCTTGTAATTAAATTCACAATTTGCAAGGAATGAAGTTAATCACACGCATATAGTTGCATGTAGCTATTTAGAAATTTTTACTACGAAAAATATTATTATAAATTTCAATTTTTATTCAAAACTTATATTGCCGTAATCTTTGGAAGAGCATGCAAGTAAAACATTATATTTAAATGAAATATACAGGGTGTTCCGTTTTAACCTGCAATACCATTATTTTCGCAACCGTTAGTCCTTGATGCATACTTCCAACAGCTAAAATATTCCAAATCAGATGCGAAGTTAAGATATTGAAAGTTTGAATTGAAAAGAAAAATGAGTTGAAAATACAAATTGCCACCATTTCTATAAGCTAGTGTAGCACGTTACATGCTCTTACTTGTCCACTGCTCATATTTTACTAACTTTGGATTTTTTTTTTTTTTTTTGGAACGGCAAAAGTATTTGAAACTGTATTATTACGATTTAAATTTTTAGTTAATTTTATGGAAAAAGTTGCCTTGAAATTATAATTATGTATAAGAATTTTCATGAATTACTGAGATTATTTTTTTCATTGTCATATTTATTTTAAACCAATTGAGGAATTTTCAAAAGTAATTGAGCTGAAGTTGCAACAATATTTGAGATTTTCCATGAATGAACCACTTCGTCAGGTGGTCCATTCGTGGAAACACCTAGTGGTCCAATGATAAAAACTGCGTCATTTGAATATTCTTATAGGTGTTACTGCAGTGACGAATCATTATGAAACATGGGTATGGGTAATTGTACTTGAAAAGGCATTTTAAGTCATTGTTCACGTTTGATTGATTAGTAATTTTCAAAGCAGGTTATAACTAAATGAAAATCTCAATAATTAGTAAGACAATGGCAGAAATCTTTTCTGACCGATTAACAATATGATTAAATAATTTTAGCTACTTGACGACTCTGCAGTTGAGTGTTTTCAGACAAAGGAAGGTACTAAAACTAATTACGCGTCTGCACAAACTCTGATACGGGAAATATCTTCACTGTCTAGTCATGGCATTGGTTCATTGACGGCAACCTTCCCCGACGGTTAAGTGAGCTCAATAGGGCTCAAATAGTCAAATGCTTTTTGTTAAGTATGCAAATATTAAAAAGTCATATTTTAATGCATGGAATCTTGATGTTAGAAAACATTTACACCATGGATGCAATGCATGACAAAAGCTGAAGGTTGGACACATGGAGTCATGCAAATCGTTAAAACTAATGCAAACAAAAAAAAACACTAATGAATTGTTCATTGGCACATTAATTATAAGCTAAACTAAGGCTGTTAAACCAGTGATGAAGAATGAGCAAATGATCCAAATGCTCTTGATTCCAATAACACCACCTGCATTAGTTTGACATCAATCACAAAAGGGTGGGTACTCTTGGTAATCAGAAATCACGAGCATCTTACAAATGTGCACCTCATGGGGTGTGGAAAAGAAATATTGCATTAATATAAGAGTAATAGGCGTAGTTACTACGAACTCACACGATAAAGGAAATAGGGGAAGATCGCCTATATTCGATCACAGCTTTAATTGGACTGGGGGCTTAAAATTTAACTTAGAGATCTGCACTACACTCTACCGGTGGAAATACAAATATTTATGTCTGAAACCTTTGAGGATGAAGTTTCGTCACATTTCGATCTGCATAGCTTAAGTCACTATGTTATTTGTGTTGAAAACGTGTTTGATCTTATTTTGGGAACTTGTGTTTAATAAAATATTATTAAAATTTTCGAACTGAGAAAATTGCTTTTATAGTATTATAAATATTAATTAATGGGGATTGCATCAGTAAATTCACATGCACGATTGGGAAACTTGTTGACAAGGCATAAATAAAAGAATAAATTATGGCATGTTTTCCTTTATTGGACCGAAGATATTTTCCTTTTTTGGACCAGTAGTCAGATTTAAGAATATGTATTTCAGCATGCTTTTTACTAGTCACGTTATAAAATAATTGATTAGTGTAACTTAATCACGTTGTTAGGATTATTTTGAGCATCTTTTAACACTAATGCAGGGATTTTTTTTTTTTCAAGTTCACTTTATAGAAGCTGCGATCGATAAAACTAGGTATTTATCCAATAAGCTTCAATTTCAGTTTTGTTAAATATATTTTTTCAATTTGACTTAAATTTGTGCTTGTTCACGTTACTTGTTTACTGGTTATTTTATTAATTACAAGGATCGGTAGTCCAGTTTAAGAACAGGAAATTGAAACAAATTTTTGATGTTTTTTTATAGAAAATAGTTTAGTGGCGACATTTAAATGCGCTTTTAGGATTTCTTAAAATAAAAATTATGGCTTATTAAAGCATTCACACTGGTTTTTTTTTAAGTAAGTTGCTTAGAAATTTCAACCACGTAAAATACACTTTTTTCCTTTCCCTTTCAGTCAAAAGCTTCATTTCAGTATTTTGTTTATTTTTATTTTATTTTATTTTTAATTCGACTGAAATTTGTGCTCGTTAAACACTTTTTTAAACTGATTTCTTTATTAATCACAAGTTGCGTTAATTTCTATCATTCTTGGTTTTAGAAGATGTCTAAAAAGGGAAATGTGGTTCTTAGGCGGGGAAAAAAATGGAAAGAGCTGTTTGTAGGAATGATGATGTGGGAATATGCTATAAACCTGGCTAACGATAACGGCGTAATAATAATGCTTCCTCTTCCAGCACATACTAAGCTTCGTTCACAGCTCTTAAACGGGGCCTTTTTCAAGCCTCTGTCCACATATTTTGACCGAACCTGTGATACGTGGATGCAAGAACATCCAATGAGATTCATTACCTAATATAAAATAAGCGACCTATTAGGTGACTCTTATGGACAAACTGCAAGTGTGGCTAAGAATTTTGTGAATGGATTCTCTAGAACAAGAGTTTGATCTATTAGTACAATTGTGTTTATTGAAAGCGACTTTGCAGCAACCGAGTCAGAAGTGTGTAGTTCAGATGAGACTACCAAAGTAAACATGCTACATGTTCGGTGTCAGCTGTTCAAGATGCGCGAGAACAATGTACGCATAAAATTAATACAAGTTCCGAGGAACCAGTGGTTAGTTCTTATCAAGTTAAGATCGTCAGTTCTATTGATGATTTTCTTAAGGTGGCCCGCATATTACACATATTACCTTTGCATAAAAAATGGAAGGCTGAAGAAGGAAACCTACTTCTGCATCACCACAGAAAAAGGACACAAAACAGATAAAGGCGCAAAAAAAAAAAAAAAGGAGCAGGAATCGGCTGGAATGACTGAGTTGGCGGTGTCTTTCAGGTATTTCTACTTAAGCCCTGGATACAGGGCGGTAACTTACTGAAAATACCATGCCTTGCCTTCAATCTTCGAGTTGAACCGAACCATTGCTTCGGTCACTGGTCTCGTCAGTACTAATTCTGTATTAGCAACCAGTTTGTTTGGCCCTATTGTCTTCCTTAAGATGTTTTTCACCTTGAGCACTGTCAATTCCTAAGCCGGGCTTATGAGTGCTAATAAGCACGAAACTGTAGTCCTCGACTGGAATGACTGAGTTGTCGTTGTCTTTCATGTACTTTAATGTACTTTTTGTAGATGTAATCGTTGATTTTGTGATGAAACTATGTACCAAAAATGCATGGTTGGATGTTTAAATCTAATGGTTAATCTAAAAGACAACTCCAATGCTTTTTATAAAAAACAATGCAGTGTAGAAAATTCAAATGGCAAATTTAAAAATTTAATTGGAAATTATTAAAAACACGTATCGAAATAATTTCTTTTCGTAGCTGAACATTTGTTGGTGCCAACGTAACTGAGAAAGAACGTGCCAGTGTTTTAACAGCAAGAATTAACTTAAAAATGATAACTAGTCGTGTTTTAATCCCCTTTTTTAGTATTCTTAAATAAATGTTTTTTTTATTTAGGTGATTTAAAATTCACTACTTCGCGATTTACTTACTTCCATCCATAAAAAACTTATCAAAAAAATCTAATATGAAAAGAAAAATGATCTTTTAAGTAAAAACTAAGTACTTTTAATTGAATAATCAAAAATAGATTTTTAGCCAAGGATAAACAGAAAATGAAAATTTATTTTCATATCTTCTGCAAAATTTTGACAGGGATGATTTATCGAAGAGTTGAAAGAAGTAGTTTAAAATTAAACTTAATTATTTTTCCGAAAGTCATCCATCTTTTGACAATCTATAGGATATTTTCTATGTATCTTAAAATGTGTTTAAATAAAAAGATATTGTTTGAGAAAAAATTGAGAAAATGATAACGTTTGTTAATATTAAGTTCCTCGTGAATTTAGGACGTGCAAAATGTATATACCAATTTTTCCATTCAAAATTTCAACTAGATCATTTCTGCAAAACATAAATAAACATATTTTTTTGGTAGTTTATGCTTTTGGACTTTACGTACTAAACTTAAATTGAAAAATTAGGATTCACTTTTTGATGCTTTAAATGATTTATTCAAACACAGACACTGTAAGTAGCACGTGTTATGGGTACTATTTGGTTTAGATTTATGGATACATTCATTGTAATTCAGTATTGCCGAATTCCACGGTAATCTTCTAATCTAACTGTTCACACATGCACAATGTTTGTTTCATTTTTGGGGACCGTTTTATTTTATTTTAAGGAGAGGTTTTTTTATTTAATTGATGCAATAGTGACTGAAATTTTTTATCATATGTAAAAGGATTTTTAGATTTTCAGAAAATAAAGAATCATGTAATGGGAATTTTATTTGCTGCGTAACTCACTTGGGTTGATTAATCATGCCTTATGTTATATAACCCAATTATTTTTCGAAGAAATTAAAGTTTGCGTTAAAAAAAAACTTAGGATTACCATGAGCAGTAATATTCGTGGTAAAAATCCAGTGAAGACAAAAATTGCAAACCATTAACGAGATAGCACCATATTTATCGAGCATTTTTGAGGAGAAAATGAAGCTTCTGCATTTTTTTAATAAATTGTTGTTAAATTTCGAAATCGTTATGCATAGTTAGAAAACAAAGAAGTCACATATAATTGTATATATTTCAGCTGTAATTTCTTAGAATATATATATATATATATATATATATATATATATATATATATATATATATATATATATATATATATATATATATATATATATATATATATATATATATATATATATATATATATGTAAACGAGAGGCCAAAAAAATAAAATTATTAAAATTTGACTTATTTTTCCCTAATTCATAATTTATTCCCTTTTGTCCCGTTCGAAAATCAATACTCATGTTTTTCTTCTTCTAATTTTTGCGAAACGAACATTTGCAGTAAGATTCAAAAGACAAAAAAAAAAAAAAAAAAAAAAAAAAAAAAAAAAACGTGAACCTAAGAAAATTTATTACAATGAAAAAGATGGAAAAAGCTTCTGCATTTGATTCATAAATAGTGGTTTAATGATGAAATCGTCATTAATAGCCAAAAAATAACGAATTTACATTAATTGTATATGTCTCTACTGTAGTTTGTTAGAATATGTATACAAGAGGCCAGAAAAAATAAAATTGTTATCAAAATTTGATTTTTTTCCCTACTCATAATTTATTCCCTTTTGTCCCATTCGAAAATTACTACTCATGTTTTTCTTCTACTTTTTGCGAAACTTACATATGCAGTAAAATTCAAAATGATGCATGAACATAAAAAAATGCATTACAATGGAAAAAAATGGAGAAAAATAATAGCGAAACTATAGTAAAAATGAATACAAAAGGGAGGAAAAAAGAATCATTTGAGAAACCAAAGTATTCTCCTACTTGAGGTAAAACAATGAATGGAGAAAAGAGCAAAAAAAAAAAAAAAAAAAAAGTTCACGTTTGTGTGGTTAGAACATTTGTCTTGTCAGCACAAGTAGGGGAGGTAACGAAAGTTGATCGCTTCTTTTAATGTATCGAAGAAGCAGTTTTTTTTTTCTTTGCTTTCTTATCTCTTCTACTTAGTCATGTATCAAGTTCAGCGTTATCGAGGAGAACTCGAGGATGTGTGATTAATGGAATCCGTAAATGGTGGCCACATGCGATCTGGCTACTTAGAGTTTGCATCTTAGGTAGAAGAATAATACGGGATTTAATGTAACGATGAATGGTCTTTGGATACATATTTGTCTACTTCAGCATATAATTAAATTATTGTGTACTAGCCAACTACCCGCACAGCTTAGCTCGCAGTGTAAAATTAAAAGATCATTTGATTCGCCTGTATATTTAATGAATTTCTCGCCAATATGCTATAGTTAGTTTGTTCCTCCGTGTTATGGTAATTTGCTCGTCCATGAGGTAATTCGCTCAGTAAATTGGGCTTTGAATTGCGATAGAAAAAGAACAAACTTGAATTTTTAAAATTGTTTTGAGGTGCTCATCCCTATGCTACGCAGTAACCTTGTGCCAAATTTCATTAAAATCGGCCGAAAGGTCTACGTGCTATGCACGTAACAGACATCCAGAGATTCCGACATACTGACTTTTAGCTTTATTATTAGTAAAGAAAAGAAAATATTGAAATCATTAGGCATCCAAATCAATGCATTCAAATTAAGTGATAAAAAGGAATTCAAAAGTAAATTGAAAGGAGTTTCTCTAGTAGATTATGTCGTAGCAGTCATAATGTTGAGCAATGACGAACTGCTTATTACAACGAACTGCTATTTTTACATTCCTGTAATTTCTCAGATTACATTAAAGACAATATTAAGTCAATTTCGTTGCTTTTAATATTTAGTGAGAAAGAATAATTTTCGTCTTTACGTGTATTGTTACAAATCGTCTCCCTTCCTTCAAGGTCTGCCTTCATTCAGTAAGATTTTACATTAAAATCATGATTTTTGTTTCGCGAAATCACGTTAAATTCAGGAAAAACACCTATATAGATGAACTTAACAGTAAAATTTCATCCAAATACAAAATTTTAAAAATTCTAATTATCATCAGTAAATATTAATGAATAAATAAAAATCCCCTATAATTGTATACGCTATAAATATAAATCTTATGAAAAGTTGACAGGTGCCGTGTTTCAATATATGCTTAATAAAGAAACTAGCAGTGTATTAAATGACATGTTGAACATAAAGTGGTATACTACATAGCTTAAATTTAATAACTTATTTCAAAAATATATTAAACACTAGTTAGTTTTGTGAAAAATATTTATAAAAATTTATGCGGGCTTTTCTTTCTTTTCAATGTAAATTAAATTTCATGGACAATAACAATTAGATTTTTAACTTATTTTTTATGGTTTAAACCAATTTCAGTGACTGTGTAGTATTCCATTTGTATATTAGTCTATGGTCCGAGAGAAAATATCGTTCAGGTTCGTTTACCAATCTTAGGGACTACGTGAACTTGCTTGAAATCTATTATAAATGATGAACACAATAGAAAAATGCAATGTTCACAAACTGGAACTGTCTCATTAAGTTTTAATATGTAATTGAAATATGAACTATGTTCCGTGGACTGCTAGCACTTACACAAATAAATTTGTCTCCAGATGGCGCTATTAGACGCAATATTTATAATCAAAAAATTAATTAAACAGTTTTTCAACCGTATATTTACTTTTTTACTTGCTTTTTTGTTGCAAAATATATTAATACGTTTTAAATTATTTACTATATTTGTTTTGTGATTAAATACAAAAGGGAAACCGAAAATTGTATTCATCCGCAAGTCTGCGTGCTCTTCATCTCGGGGTTTCGGTTATTACTCTAGCGCAAGCGTAGAAAAACATTGCTAAGTACAAAAACGTTACTGCACAAAAAACATATTTGTAGATCGCCGAATAGCAGAAACCGACGTACAAAATCTTTAGAATATAAACAACAACTCTAATCGATGCCAAGACATGTTTAGGAAAGATAAAATTAAACATTAGCAGACGATAAAATCAAAAATTAAAAAGCATATTTCATTTTCTTATCAATTTGTTTTATACCTTTCTTTTCTAACAATATTGCTTTTTAGCAACAGACGATATTTCAAGTTCATTTTGATGAGTGTTTTACAAGTTCGCATACAACTCTATTTGACATTAACACTAAATACAATTAAATGGTTTTAGTTTACACCACTTTGGGCTTTTTGTTTCATTGGATTACAATCATGGATGATGAATTACCTTTATTTTGTTGTATTCATGTCACGGAAGACACGAATGAAGGTATGATTCTTATTTCAAAAAAAAAAGTTTTGAGAAAATAAGAGAGTACATGCAGAAATGGATAGGTCTAAGTGAATGCAAAGAGAAAGATGCAGCAGAGCAGTTGAAGGAGTTGGAAGGATTTCGTGGAGATGCATGCTATGAAAAATGTTATGAAAATCGCTACTCTTACCACCGAAAATGTTACATGCGATTTACAGATAAAACTAGAATAGAAAGATACGAAAAGAAACCCTGTGAAGGTGAAGTTCAACCACCAAAAATACCGGATCGTCCAAAACGGCCAAGAGTTAAGACTGCTGACCGAAGAAACATTTTCCCCGATCTGTGCCTGATCTGCAGTAAAGAAGAATATTTCTCTGAGAAATGTTCTGGGAAAAAATGCAAGGAAAATGCAAGGTGTGTGCCAGACATTCATTGCAAGTAAGTCTTTACTGGAAAATGCTTTGAAAAAAAATGATCAACGACTTCTTATTCAAATTCAAGATACTGATCTAATTGCAAAAGGAGTAAAATATCATAAGAGTTGCCATAGATCTTACACTAAATTGAGCGTTCAGACCACTTCTAAAATTGACCAGCCAGCAGCATATTCTGCTTTCTGTGACATAGTAGAGAAAGGAATCGTAAGAAATTCTGAAATTCTTTCTATGAACAAACTATCACAGTAATATTTAAGCACTTCAGAAAGTTTAAATACAGAAGAGCAAAATATAAGTAACAGGCAGCTGAAAAGATGGTTACAGAGGGACTTTCCTCAACTAGTGTTTGTGAAGCCAAAGCAACGAAATCTTCCTGAATTAGTTTTGTGCAATAAATATGAGCAACCTGTACTAATTGAAAAAAGTTCATTCTCCAATGACTCAACAGATACCGATGAAGATATAATTGAACCATCAAATGGTTTAACAAATGGCAACAGTACCGAAATTAATATTCTGTATAGAGCAGCATTAATTCTACATAATATAATAAAGAACTCACCGGCTCTTCAATGCACATGACTTCCTACTGCCGAAGATTTAAATGAAGCTTCTGTTGAACACATGATTCATCCAGTGTTATTTAATTTCTTAGCATGGTGTGTTGGTGAAAGCAAAGATTTGGAAACTGTCGAATTTATTAGTGTATCAGAAAAGGTTAAACGTAAACTTTTTTCTATTTCTCAAGATTTGATATATGTTACATCAGCAGGAAGAAAACAGACTCCGAAGCACATATCACTGGCACTGGCAATGAGGCATATAACTGGATCAGCACGTGTAATCAACATTTTAAATGGGTTGGGCCACTGCATTTCACATTCAGCTGTACTTGAGTATGATACTCAACTAGCAGAAATGCAGTTAAACACAACAAATAGTCTTACCATAGGTATTGTTCCAAAAATGTTTGCAACTCTGGTTTGGGATAATATTGACTTTTACGAAGAAACAGTAACTGGACACGGCACTACTCATAGCACTAATCGTATAATTGTACAAACAGATGCACAAGATTCCTCCGAAAATCCACAAATGTATATTAAAACAGGGAAAAAATCGAAGAAAAGGAAAATTGATCCACCAGCAATACATATATCTAACTATTCCATTGGACAACGTTGTTCTCCTCAAATCTCTCAAACCCTCTCATGTAACAATAAACGAGTAAAATTAGATAATGCAAGACTTGCAGATGCTGCTTACATTTTTTCGAAACTCCCTATGAAAGATAAAAAAAATTTTACCGGCTTGGACTGGTTACAATTGCGCATTGAATAACGAAAATATACTTTCTCAATCAACAATACGATATCTCCCTGTGTTAGAAGCAAACCCAACAGAATATTCTACAGTTAATGCTATTCTGGAAAAAAAGCTCGTATTTGTGCCAAAAACTGGAATTACAAGATATTGTTCTAGTATTTGATCAGGCAATTTATTCCAAGGCACAACAAATACGTTGGAAGGAGGAAAAGTTCAAACATTTAGTAATACGTCTTGGTGAATTTCATACTTCACTGTTCTTTCTCTCTGTGATAGGCAAACGCTTCAAGAATGGAGGACTTTGCAATATTATGATTGAGTCTGGAATCATTGCTGAAGGATCAATAAATGGTGTTCTGAGTGGTAAGAACTATAATCGTAGCATACTCTGCCACAAAATAATCTTTGAAGCATTAAGTAGACTTCTATGGTCTGAATTTCTAAATTCATTATCAGTCAAAGAGCAACTTGATTGTTTGAAGATATCTTTTCATCTCTATCAAAGTTTTAAACTGAAAATTTAAAAAAAAAAAAACAGTTTCCTGAAGATTTCCTTCTTACTATGAAGAAGTTTAATGAGTTTGTTGTTGAAAACTGTGAAAACAACATGACATTTGCATTTTGGATATCATACTTGGAGATGGTTGGCTGTCTGTTGATTTTTACGAGCAACAAGAAACGCCGACTGGGATTTATATCTTGTTACTGTTGAAGAATTAATACCTTGGTTTTTCAGTTATGATCATATCAACTATGCTCGTTATTTACCTGTTTATTTACATGAGATGCTGAATTTGCCTGAGACACATCCATATGCACACAATGAACTAAGTTCTGGTAAATTTGTGGCTCAAAGACAAACAAGCTATGGAATTTGTGGCATAACCATGGATCAAGTAATAGAGCAAACAGCTAACCGAGACTCAAAAACAAAAGGTGGGTTGACAGGATTTACCAGAAATCCAGTTGCTGTGCATCATTGGATGCTATCGCACCATTTGAGGGCTCATGTCTCTTCATCTTGTGAGCAACTCGCTGGGAGAACAATAAAGGAGTTCATGAAAAAAGATTTGCAACCCGCACAAATTCAAAAACATGAGGCGATGGTAAATAATGCTATGAATACTATAACTTCGATGATAAATCCCTTTACGTGGAGCGAAGAAGCATTAGTGAATATTTCAAGTGAAGCATATGCACCTAACTCTGTACAATCTGATCTCACTAAATCAAAGTTTATAGGAAAAGAAGCTTATGAAAAATACTGCAGAGAACGTCTTTTTGAAGAATGTGATTCAGTCATATGCTCTCCAATCAAGCTGCAAAAGCTGTTGACATTTTCAGTTTCGAAAAAAACCCCATACATTAAAAGAGCAGTCTGAGAAGAAGTTTCTTAAAAGTTCCACAGATCTTTTAGCTCGCATAATTGTAATGGGACAATCCTCAGAGCTCGACATGAGAAGTATCATGAAGTATAACTTAACTCCACACCCACCTGCAATTGCAAATATTGACGGATGCCTTGTTAAAACAAACAAGGCATCCTTGGTCCAAACGGTACTGGATCTGGCTGACAGTAATGCCGACCTAAGTCAAATTCCAAGAAATGGAGTAATAAAATTGGATGGGATGGCAGTGCTGCAGCAAATGAAAGATATACCAAATACAATGGGAGAATTAGCAGTCACTCTTATCGAATATGTCGTCAATATAAGCATAAAATATAATTGTACAGCTGCACATTTTGTAACAGATACATACCCTCCGATTAGTATTAAAGCAAGTGAAAGAGAAAGAAGAAATTTTGGTAGCGAAATTTTTATTAACATCGGAAACCCTATTTAAAAAACATCGAAACAGTTTAAGAAGTTCCTTGCACATGGTCATAAAAAAGAAGCCCTAGTGAATTTCCTATTCAACCAATGGACATCCTACGATTCTGCTGTCTTTAAAGGCGTGTCCATTTTTCTTTCACATGGACAGGAATGTCACCGTCTAACTCCTACAGAGAGCAAACTAGATGTGAGAGAAGTTACAGAATTAAGGTCTGACCATGAAGAGGCTCACACCAGACTTCTTTTGCACGCTTTTTATGCATCGAAAAACTCTGCTGCTACTGTTTTGATAAAGAGTTCAGACACAAATGTTTTCATTCTTTCCTTAGCAATGAATCAGTATTTTGCAACTGATACCTATTTACTAATGGGCACTTCATGCAGTTTAAAATTAAAGAACAACTCTGTCATTGCTAAGATGTTAGGTAACGATCTTTGCACAGCATTGATCGGGTTACATGTATTTACTGGCTGCGACACATGCAGTGCTTTCAAAGTCAAAGGCAAAAGCAAACCTTTTTCCTTAATGCAGTCTAAACAGAATAGCCTAAAAATGTTTCAAGAACTGGGTTCTTCATGGGAAGTGAATGAGTCGTTGGTTAAAGATCTTCAAGCATTTGTTTGTGCACTGTAGGGATATCCTCATTTGAAGCACATTGATCAAGTTCGTTACCTGATATTTAAGTTAAAATTTAGGCTAGATGTATCATTACCTCCAAATTTTGATTCTCTTCTGTTACACATCAAGAAAAGTAACTATCAAGCAAATATTCATCGCCGATGCTTACAAAATTTAATTAATGCTCCTACTCCATCAGAACATGGTTGGAGTGTAAATGCTGGCAACATCGAAATACAATGGAACACTATTCCAATTGCACCAGATATTATACAAAAACAAATCTCCTGCGCATGCCAGAAAACAAAGTGCTCCTCGAAGAGATGTACATGCAAAATGAAATTTTTTTCATGCACAGAGTTTTGTTCTTGTGACAGCAGATGTGTTAACTCTCAAGAAGAAATCAGTTCTATGCATGAAGACTGGATGGATGAAATAAGTGATTCTGACGATAATACTCAAGAATAAAGGACGAAATTTTCTAGATATGATAATCCATTTATAATTAGTTTTTGATAAATCTAGTATGTATAAAAAGTAGATTTAAATTATAAAATATATGCCTTTTTTGGTCAACTTGCTGGACTATTGGTTTGTTGCTCTCCTGCTGTATGTACTAAAAGAAATTGTAAAAAAATAAATTTTTACTAAGGACGAGGGCAGGGGTGCCCACCCTAAAAGCAAGGGCATATCCCCTCCCCTTAAGTTTCACAAAGATCCCCGAAGAGCAAGAGCCCCCCCCCCCAAGGAGAAAAATACCCCTTAAAACAACCCGCCTCCTAAAAATTTCAATGGCGCAGTTTGCGCCATGACCCCTCCCCTAGGTCCCTAGGTTGACACCCCTGATGAAGGAAATGTTCGGTTCTTGAAAAAAAAATATTTTAAATGTTGTACAAGTATAGTATTTTTATTGTAGTTGCATAATATTTATGATGTATTTAATTCTCGTCTTTAATTAATTAAATTAAAATTTTCACTCATTTTGTCTTGTATTTCTAATGGTCTGTAAAAAAATAGTGAGACACTATTTTTTTGTGAACATTGGGTTTTTTTCATGTGTAGACACTAAGGATTCAGAAAAATATCACTTTTCGTAGTCCCCGAAGTTGGCAAACGAAACTATGTTTTTAAGCATCTTTTATACCTTCGTCCCACAGCCTATATCTAATAAAACTTTAACTATTAAGTAACACAAGTAGTCTATGTCTGTCAAGAAAAGGCTTGGTTTTTATAATAAAGACAATAATGAAAGTAATTTTCAAATATTGGTTTTAATGTTGCAATATTTTGTTTAGGACAAAAATTACTTTCGTTGATCTAAAATTATAAGGTGGTTTTCAGTATTTTCAATAAGTTACCGCCCTATAGCCGGATTTAAGGCATAAATGCACGGGCTAATAAGGCTAATAAGCACGAAACTGCAGTCCTCGGCTGGAAGGACTGAGCTGACGGTGTATTTCATGTATAAGGTGCTGTTGTTAAAATTTTAAATACTAAATTGGACCTATTAATATTCGGTGTAGTTTCTTTTAAGTTAAGCGTACTTTTATTTTAAATGTTTTTACAATTAATCAAGTGCGTACGGGGCAAACTGGATAAGAGAAAGTGAAAAAGTTCATTTCGTTAACTTGTTTAGTCAGTTACTAAATTACTTTCGTATTTATTTATTAAGCTATTAATTCTTTATTTTGGTGCATCAGAGCCAGAAGGGCGTAAGGCCATAAATTGCGATTTTCCGATTATTAATGCGTTGTTTGTAGTAGTCTTTTCCACATCGAGCCATGTGAACATAATTCTTAAGAAAAAATATTTTTTAATTATTTAACAGGGTTTAAAGAGCTCTTGTAACATCCTTTGCATGCGCCATAAAAAAGTGTTTCCTATTTTCTGTGAAATTATCATAGTGTGACTTACGTCCTTCAGGCTCTGAGGTACATATTTAATGATTCACTTATTTATTAATTCATTCAATATATTTATCATTTTTATTTTTTTTATATTATTATGTTTATAATTTATTTATTTATTTGTTTATTGTGTAATTATCTATTCATTTATTCATACCTTCTTTTATTTACTCATTCATTTTATCAAAAAAGTTTTAATAAACAAATATATATATATTTTTCATTTTTACAATTTTTAGTTGCAAATTTACTGCCAAAAACGAAAACTAATGTTTTAATGTAAGTTTTATTAAAAATACGTTTTTCTTTCTTTGTGTACGGTAATAATTAAACTAAGTTTCCAATTTGTTCATTTTGAAAAAGGAAAGTTATCTTAACTTTGCCTTACATTCCCTTTCTTATACATGTAAAATTCTTGTTCGTTTTAATGTCAATGAAATTTCGCTAAACTATTTTCTAATGGTTCACTTTCATGCTTTCAGGCCGAGAACACACGGTGCATGGGTTTATCGGTGACTCCGCCGTTTTGCCCTGCGAAGTCGATCTGCCATCGTGTGGCAACGTCTATTTCATCACGTGGACCAAGAACGTGTCAAATGAATGGAAACGTGAGTTTTTGTACAGCGATGGAGTGGCAAGAGCAATGGGGGACTTTTCTGGCCCAGAAAGGGCAACGTTCACGCTGGATAATCATTCAGCGCACTTAAAATTGCAGGGACTGTCTGTGCAAGACGAAGGGACTTATAAGTGCGATGTTACATACGTCAGAGGAAAGTGTCCATCTTTGTCTTTTACAAGGCTTTACACGCTAAGTAAGTTACTTTTTTTCTTAAAATCCATTCATGTAGTTTAAGCATTTTAGCAGGACTGCGGAGTCGTTGTCGAAGTTTGTCAGATTTTGGGGTAAAGGTGTTGGAGTCGGAGACAATTTAGAGCAATCGGAGTTGACCATTCTCCCTCCGCAATCGCGAGTCCACACTCTGTCTGGCCGAGGGGTCTGACTGATTTTGGGCCAAAGGAATCGGAGTCGGAGTCAAGTATTTTCCTACCATCTCCGCAGCCCTGCATTTTATAATCAGTATTTATTTTCATGGCAGAAAAACATCCGATAATTGGTAGGGATTCAGTAATATATGATTCCCATTGGTACATTGGTATGCATTAACTGAAGACATATTGTCCAGTAGACTGAATACATGTAAAATGAAAAGCTCAGGTATAATCAGAGGTTACTGGATATACATTTAAAACTGCTCGTAAAGAACATGGGTCCTAGAGGTGGCAAAAGGGTTAAAATTAAACATTTCTATCAAAATGCCGTTATTGTGTTTAACTTCGTCGTGAGAGAATTAGCAGATACGTGAGTAAATAAATCATTTAAGAATCAGCACGAGAAACGAAAAGTCCACATTTCAGCTGTGCTTCAAACATTTTGCATTTCAATTTTTTTACAAGGGGGGTTTAGTGCATAATACAGTAAGTTGAATTTCAAATACTTATATAAAGACAAACAAACACACAACCACACACACATAAATGATTTCTGAAGAAGGGCAATTTCCTTTCTTGCCGCTATTTTTAAGTACTCTGGCCAAGTATTGAAGTTCAACGGACAACAAAGTTCATAACTCGTTGCACTTTTCAAAACAAATACCTTACTATGAATATGTTGAATTAATGTAAAAATAGTTTAAAGTTTTTCCAAAGTGTGTTAATCTGAGTGTTTTTTCTTTTTTTCGGAAACGGGTACCTTTCAATTACTGTGTATGAGGCTTAGTAACAAGTAAGTGAAACGTTTCATTTTTACGACGTCATCTTGAGTCTGGCATTCGACTTAAAATTTTGAAATTTTTGATTTTTTTTAGATTTTTTAAATTTTTTTTAAGCATTAGAAATGAAAAAAATAATGACGGGTGGTTATTAAAGAGCAGAACAGGGCCTAAAATATGCCAAGGTTTTTTTTAAAACCATTTTAGACTATGATTTCAGTCAGCGCATTACGCTCAAAGTTTACCAAATCTCTAGAAATGATCGATATTATCAACTTATTGGACTGACTTGGAGTTGTCAACAAGCACACAAGCGTGTAGTCCTGTAATATACAAGCCTTATACATTGATGGAAGACTTGATGACACCCTGTGTCAAACAAAAACAGAAGATGGCAAAATGCATAAGTGAGAATGTTTCAGATACCAAAAATTGATTTTGGAGCATCAGAATACATTGATATGAATTATTGACATGATGTGAAAGTTACGGAGCTACACGTCATTTATCAACGTACGATTTATATAGAATACTAGAAGCTGATATTTTAAATATGATTTCAGAAAGATCTCTTTTTGAGCTTCAATCACTCACTCAAGCGATTGATAGAGCTGTGAAAGTGGTCAGTGCATCTTCCAAATTGCTCTGTGCCCACAAGAACAGATTAACCTTAGTCAAAACAAGGCTGTTTCATAGAAATATCTGACTAATCTACGATACAAAAAAAGAAAAAAAAAACTATTGAACACTAATCTAAGAAATGTAAATGTGTGCTCTCATAGGTTTGGAGAAAGGGAGGGCACGGGTAGGACTCCAAGTGCAACCTCCTCCTCGTGGTGAGTCCGGGTTAGTTCCACATGAGCTTCCAAAGAGTTGCATGCTGTGAGGTTCTAATAAAATAATTAAGAAAAAATTTTGAATACAGTTTAAGTAAACATTGAAAAGAAATATTAAATTATAAAAACGTTGAAAATATCGGAAATTTTGCAAATTTGATGAATTTTGGACGAAATGCGCAGACTGAAACCATAATGTAAAATGGTTTTAAAAAAATCTTTACATATTTTAGGCCTTGTTCTGCCATTTAGTAACCATCCGTAGTCTTTTTTTTTTTTTCTTTTTTTTCATTTTTTATTCTTAAAAAAATGAAAAATTTAAAAAATCCAACATTTCATTATTTAAATTCAAATGCGCAGACTCAACATAATGTCGTAAAAATAAAATAATTCAGAGATTTGATACTAAACCTCGTACACAGTAATTGAAAGGTACCCTTATCCGAAAATCGAGAATTCATTTTCTTCACTCCACACTTCTGTACATACACATTTCCATGTTGAGAAAATATATTTTTTTTATTTCTATTTCTTTACTTGTTTAACAAGATCAAACAATTTTAATGATATAATACGCCCTGAAGAAGTCCACTACAGGAAGAGTTATGTTCAAAACTAGCCCTAGACAATGCATGATATTGCGTGGAGATAACTGCACGTTGTGGCATTTAAAAGACGGTACTAGCAGAAGACATCTTAACTCCATAAAGTTCGAGAGCTGTTAACTTCCCTTGTATAGGCTACCTTATATTTAAACAGAATCCTTGTCCAAATTTGAAATCCTGAAACTAATGTTTTGGGTTGACATAAGCATATATTTTTAAATATTTTTCACTAAGTGTTAATGCAACGGATTTTTTTATCTAATATTTCTTGTTTCATTTGAATACATTTCGTTGTATGGATAAACTCAGGTAGCAGGCGTAACATTTAAGCGTTTTATAAACATTTTAAAATTATTTTAACTAAGTTAAAAACCATTCTGAAATGTTTATGAAACGAATCGTGATACCTGGTAGTGGTTAAAATTTTTCAGTTGCTTCTTAAATGTATTAAACTTAGAAAAAAAAGAAATAATGCTAATATTTCAAAAAAAAACTGGTAAACACTATAAACAGTTCGCAAAGTTACTCGTTATTGATGGAGTAGTTAAAAAAACAACACATATTTAAGTGATTGAATGTTTAAAGGTTTACAGTACGTAAGAATACAATCGAACTGAAACCTGGTACTATTACATGGAATTGTTGAACTGAAAATCTAATGTGTAATGGTAGCTTTTGTTAAGGTCACTCTAGATAGTAGTGAAGCTTATTAGTGATTAGGTTACATTTATTTCGAATTTGACCAGTTCTGGCATTAATTTACTAAAGTTTCGAATAATAAAGTATAAAATGAAATAGGCAATGCTTATTTTCAAAATAAAATAAAAATCACAAACAATTCTTAAAACACACGATTGCGATTATTTTCAGGAAGTTTCTTTTGAGGCATTTAAATTATATTTGCCGAAACAAAATTGTAAATAATTTATAACTGGAAAAAAACTAGCAACGTATCTATACCAATTTCAAAAAAAAAAAGTTTCAACGCACATTATCTCATAAAAGTGATGAAAAAATCCTAGAATGCTCATAAGCAAAGAGCTGAGAGTATCAAGCAAAGAAAAAAAAAGACAAGAGGGAGAATTTATACTGAGATAAAAATTAGATTCTTCCTTGCCAGGGCTTTCGCTCGTAAGAGAAGGGAATGGTATTTTATCTGGATGGAGCTGAGGGAAGCACTCAGTAATCTTATTGTCACTTAACGCAAGATAGAACGACTTTCACTTGTCTTTTACGAAGCTCAACGCCAAGAAGAAGAGACCACACCAGATACATTTACTTATTTATCAGTTTGCTTATCGTTTTTGTACGTGTGCATCCCTTAGACAAATGAAATTTGTGTATAAGTATCAAACATTCTCAGGAAGAAAAAAACACCTTCATGATTTGGAATGATTTTCCAAATAACAAAATTATAAATATTGCCCAAGAGACAATGTGAAACAACTTAGATCAAGTATTCAAGATCCATGATGGTATTAAGTAAATGATGATATTAAGTGCAATTCATTCAAACTTAATTCTTTATTTCCTAGCACTACACATGGTTTCAACTGTAACGTAATCAAAACAAGTTCATGCTATGAAAACTTTTCAATAGTGATTGATTTTTTTAATCTTTTAATGTCGAAAAAAATTCAAAGTACAGTGAAGCACCGTTTATACGTTTCTGAAGGGACTGTGTGAATAAAGCGTACAAATAAAAAAAACGTACAGCAGAATACATTAATATGTATTAATTTCTGCAGGAACCAAATTAAAAAACGTATAAATGATAACAACGTATAAAAGAGAAACGTATAAACGGTGCTTCACTGATGCCATTCGAAACACTTTTTACTCTATTTTTCAGATTATTATTCCTAAAATTTAGTTTACTTTCAACCAAAAGTGTTTTTTCTTTTTTTTTTTGTGTGTGGGGGGGGGGGGGAGGGGAAGTGAAATGGAGGTTTTGCACGATTCTTTTCCAAAGTGAGCAACTTTTTTGTGATTAACTATTGATAGACCTATTTTTTTTATCCTTTGACAGTCCAATATTAATTATTCTGAAACGTTTTTTAGGCTGTTTTAAACTTAAAAGGACTTTAAAGTAAAAAAAAAAATGTTCAAATTTTTTTTTATCATTACTAGCATTCCCAATTCAATCGACAGAACTAAATCTCATAAAAAATCAATTTGTTGCTTATTAATTTAATTATTATTCTTTTTTGCCTGAGGTATTATAAAGGAAGCAGATAACTACACAGTATTGATTTCAAGTGCTTTTAACTTTTGAGTTGTTGATTGTTGGATGCAGAAAGATACTTTTTTTTAAAGGGCTTGATGCACTTGTTGTAAATATCATTTCAGTTAGCTTCAATTTTTGTTCAATTGTCAAATGGTTTTTCAATCTATGTAAAAAATTTAAGTTTAATCATGTTTGTCAGCATTTTGACACAAATAAATACCAAAAAATTGTAGCACAATGGTACAAATGAGAAGAATGCTTTACTTTTGATGTAAAACATCTAAAACCACTCCATCAAAAACTGTATTTTGAAAAACGAAGTTATTAATGTATTATTGTTTTTTAAGAGCAATCTTTAAAAAGAGAACAGATACTTCTCAAAACTGGCAGACATAATTCTTGAGAATGTTTCCCAAAAGGAAAAGTTTTTGACAACCTGAATTTTATCTATGAGATTAAAAGCATTTATTTCTTAAAGCTAGGAATTTAGAAGGTAGTTAAAATTCATTGTAAACTTATTTGAAGACTTTTAGTTAAGTGCTGTTCAGTAATGTTATATAGCTAAAAGTCTTCCTAGACAGAGAAGTCCGAATCCTCCCCCCCTTTTTTTTAAATTGTTGTTTCCAATGTGGAACAAGTTGGCAACATTGCTTGCCTTGATCTACGCATATTTGTTTCTCTTAGGTAACCTTGATCACCGTTTAGTTGGGTTCTTTCAGGAAAAAATGTTTTCCGGAATATCTATGCAAAAAAAAAAAAAACACTTGCAAGAGCATGGTGCAGAATTCAGCCGTGTTACGACATGTACGGTGTTAATACCAATGTCCAATACCCTTAAGACTTAAAGTAACTGTTTGTATAATTTTAACCATAACTTTAGTAATGTAGAAAATAAAAATTGACATTGCGTCCTCTAGACAACGATGTATTATAGCATTGATTCCAAACCTTGAAGCGATCGCCTCCAAGGGGCGTTGGTTCCTCAAAGGAGCGATAAATTCGTGAGGAACGATAGGAAGCAATTAGTATTAAGGCAAAATAATAATTATAAAAAAAAAACTGGTAACATCGAGATTAAAAACGTTTACGAAATCGAAGTAATCGGCTTTCGGTCTGAGAAGACCAATATAATCAAATTAAAAAAAATAAAATTAATTTGAATTTTCACATCTGGAATTCAAATTATGTTTTTCGCGATCACGTGTGTGTTTGTGTCTGTGTGCACGCATGAGTGTGTGAGTATGTGTATGGATGTATACGTGTGGGTGTGTATGCGCGTGTGTGTGTATGGATGCGTGTGTGCGCGTGCGTGTGTGTAGGTGTGTGTATGTATGCGTGTGTATGTGTGCGTGTATGTATGTATGCGTGTGTGTGTGTGTTTGTGTGTATATGTATGCGTGTGTGTGTGTTTGTGTGTATATGTATGCGTGTGTGTGTGTTTGTGTGTATATGTATGCGTGTGTGTGTGTGTTTGTGTGTATATGTATCCGTGTGTGTAGGTGTGGGTTTGTATGCGTGTGTGTGTAGGTGTGTGTGTGCGTGCTTGCATGCGTGTGTGTGTGTAGGAGTGTGTGTACGTGTGTGTGTAGGTGTGAGTGTGCGCGTGTGTGTGTGGGTGTGTATGCAGGTGTGTATGTATGCGTGTGTGTGCAGGATATGAACGCAACCTGGAGACGGTTTTCGCTATTCCAGCCGAGGACTGCAGTTTGTTTGGCTCTTTTGGCTTACTTGAGAGGTTTTCCACCTCCAGCTCAGTCACTTCCTATGCCGGGCTGACGAGTGCTAATAAGCAAGAAACGCAGTCCTTGGCTGGAATGACTGAGCTGGCGATGTATGTCTACCTTAGCCCTGGATATAGGGCGGTAACTTACTGGAAAAAAACAAAAACTATTAACTGATTAAAACTGTTTTTTTTTTTTTTTTTAATTCTACCCTTATATCTTAATAAAACTGTATCATTGCAAAAAGCTGCGTGAAAAAAAATAAATAAAAACAAAAGGTGTACATTTAATAAGTGTCAATTAACAAATTAAAATTAAATTTAAAGTAAGCGCGCTTTATTTCTAAGCTCGCAATTACTTTGGGTTTCTTCTAAAATGGCCATCTTTGATTGCAAATATTTATTTGCAGTTACCAAGCAATTACCCAACTTTCCAATTTTCAACTTTTTCCCAATTTCAAATTATGCATGCAGCGACGATGAGCTGTTCAAATAACGTGCTTCTTTTCATTTGTCGTTCTCATGAAAGGACAGTCCCGCCCATCACCCATGATGAACGCCGAAACTCTCGAAAATAAAAATAGGATGGCCATCAAAAAAGAATTACTTTAACAAGAAAAACATTTTTGACTCTTGAAGAGAGAGGTGTTTCACATGATTAATGGCAGACGTTTACAATGAGAAACAAATTGCATTTTTCTAAATTTGTCCCATGTACGAAACCAAGGGAATATTAATGTCGAGATCTAAATGTAGCAGCACTTCGCTTAATAAACGGTAAGGGAGAGTCGTGGCAAAAATGGAGCAAAGCTAATTTATTCCCTTTTATGTAAAGGTGGGCTCTCCTATCATCAATGGAACTAATTTCTTTCATTTAGGTCGTTTATTTTTTTTTCGTTCAGTTTGAAGGATGCTGTTTGAAACCTTTTCTGAAAGAATATCATTTAATAAAGCTGTTTTGAGTTTTTTTTTTTTTTTTAATACTTTCATTTATGAATCTGTTTATTTAATGCTTTGGTGAAAGGTAATGATGATTGCCATGTGTGAAATATGGAATATTTCGGCAACTCAAGTCTGAGCATGAAACGCTTAAAAGCTTGCTAAATTTGTATGACTGCTTATAAAGGAGTTTCATTCTTTCGGTACAGACTAATTCGCAGATAATACGGAAAGTTTAATTAGTCAAGTTTCCAGGGATTGCTCGGCCATAGATAAAAGTATTAGAAAATTGGATAAAGAATGAAAACTGTATGTGTAAATACAGGGTATCCGAAAAGACCTTGACTCATTAAAAAAAAAAAAAATCATAGAAGATCAGCAAGTTTTCTTATGAATATGCGATTTGTGACAATACTTCACAGGTGCAAGTTTTTTTTTTTTAGTGACATTGTAAAAAAAATAATAATAAATTAACGGGTACTTATAAGAAATCCCTGTATGTATGTGTTCATTTGTGGCAATGTATGCACATAAAAAATCTGAAAATACGTCTTACCTCAGTCCATGCTGGCAAGAGCTTTAGAAGAATTTTAGTACGGTTTAGATGTGGTTTGAACAACAAACGATGTACACATTCAATTCGACTAATGAAAGGTGTTGCTTTCTGTTTGGTGCACTTATTTAACACCTCACATTACGTTTTCCTTTCTTGCAGGAACGGCACAGCGATACCTCTAAGCACATTCCGGAGAAATTCTTAATTTTTTACCTTTTTCTCTTCTTTTGCATTCCTTTTTTGTACAATATCATACAATATTTGAGAACCTGTGAAATATTCTTGTACAAACCACATATGCAAACCACAAGTTGTAGCTTTTCCATTATTTTAAAATTTGTCAGGAACTTTTTTTTTTACAACCTGTAGTACGTTAATTTTTAATTAACGTCAAGAAAACATTTTATTTATCTATCCTTCTACATACATCTATCTCCATATCAATGTATCTGTATAAAAGTGAAAATCGTTGACGGTTTCAACACCAATGCACCACTAAAAACGTAACATACCTCACAACAATATACATATTTTTTAAACCTGAACTGAAATCCTAGGGTTCCATTGTTAAACATTCTTAACAATGAGCTGGATATAAATACTCAGTCTCGCAACTTACAATAATACATTAACACAACGCTTAGTTCCGTCTCTGTTGGATAAAAAGCACTAAAAATACATAAAACATTAGATTTTTTTTCTTATTAATTTCATACATGATTTTAAAAGAAACAGAACCTTATTCGGCACAGAGCCACATTCACATATTTAGGTTATGATATGAATTGTCTTTCTTTTTTTTTTCTTAAAAAAGATATTGTTAATCACTACTAATTGTATAACTTTTTTTAAATTAATTTCCTATTCGACTTAAAAGAAAAGAAAAACTTATACCGCACAGCGCTACTCTCACGCAGGTTGTGAGAGAAAAAAAATGTTTTTTTTTTTTTTTTCACTACACGAAAACGTTTATATTTGATAGCTATTTTTGAAGTTAATAAAAAGTATCTTCCTATATTATATTCAGTATCATAAATGATTATCTTGTGAGATTACGACGTACAAAAAAGGATAATTCTCAAACATAATAAAAATTTTTATTTATTTTAATTTGCAGTTGCAATTTGTTTATTTAATTAATTTATTTCACATAGCGTTTCTGATGTGACTCAACGCATGTGGAACGTGTTCTCATCTTAAATAGCAAGATAACTTAAAACAAGGCTTACAATCAATTTTAAATACATTTAATAAAAGCAAATTATTAATTATGGATAACAATGCAATTTTTTATTAATGTTTATTACATTTAAACCAAGAAAATAAAATAAAATTATTGAAGTAAAGTGAAGCCCTTTAAATATATAAATCGCGTGGCTCAAAGATTTTTGTTTTCTCCTCGAAGTGTTTCGGAAAAGTTTTCATTCCATTGTTATCAAATAGCAAAACTTTAAAATTCTTTTATCGTAGCATGTCCCTATTCACGCGTCGAAAGTAACCACTTCTTTTTATCATGGATGAATTCCAATTTTTCCCGCTAACTTTCCCCGGATCTGCCCTTACAAGAGCAGAAGGGGAACTTTACCCCACTAATCTTTCGTCAAAATATGCTGGTCACGAGTAAAACAATTTCGCATCGTTCAGCAAAAATCGGTACTACGGTACCCAGAAAACTGATCAGGCTTCAGATAATGGAAACAAAACCTCGGCTCCAAAGAACCACTTGTGCGTCGAGAATTCCCGCTTCAACCCTTTTATCGTCTGAGCATTAGGTGTGGAAACGCGATAAGGAAAAGCGGAAAAAGTTCCTTCCGTTCGTCTAGTCAGCTGGTGTAAAACAAAGCAATCTCATTAACCGGAAAAGTGATCAAGCCGAAAGCTTTATATAAAGATGAGCATGGAAACTAATTGCTTAAATTACCCCCACAAGCGAAGCCTCAGGTACCAGTGCCAGTTTCTTTCGTGTAAATAATCAGTAAGACTACGTATTCATAGGCTGTAACTCTGACGGAAATGCAGCGCTAGCAACTTCAAGCCATTCTTTTCGAAGACTGATTCTTCTCCACCCTAATGCGTTGCGTCCCTTTGTTTTTTGAGGTAATCGAGTTACGATTATTCCTTCAAGCGAAAATTCTTTTTCCCGGAGTTGCAAACTTTTTCGATTATATCCTTCAATTATGATTTGCATTTTTAGAAGTGCGATGGGGGAAGAGATGCAAGGAATTGATGAGATTACACTATGTTCGAGGAAAATCTGTGATTGTGAGTTTAATTCTCTTTTCATTTTTCGAAGATATGATGAGATAACCAGAAAGGAATTATTATTCAGCTGTTAAGAAGGAAGTACTTGTTCCAAATCACTTTTTCAATGTAATTGAATTCTATTGAAGGAATATGTTTCCTCCTCTCAATATTTCCCTCGTGGTCTCGAGCGTAATAAAGAGTGAGATAACATGAAGTCGAGGCAAGATTTTTCCTGCAAACACACAAAAGTAATAAATGTAATTTTCTTTATATAAGCTAGAAAAAAAGTTTCGGGTCAGGTGAAAAACATCTGTGCAAAGATTTACCCAGACATTCAAATGACGATTCAACTATTAATTTTATCTTGGCGATTGTCACTTGTTCTACTGATGAATTTAACAAAAGGTTACCTGATAAATAATCTTGAAGGCAATCAGTATTGTTATGAGTTTGCCTAGATTGTTTTTAAAAAAGTGCTATGTACTTTTAAAAATGCAGCAAATTTGTTCACAAGCAAATTTTTAAAAAATACTCAAGTTACTCAATATCACGTATTTAGTCCAACAAACACAAAATACTCAGACGTAAAAGCAACTCTCACCGCACGTAGGCATTTCTAGAGGGTTAAACTATAACTCACTAACACGACAAACTAAAGGTGTAAGCAACTATATTGTTGAACACGCGGGTTACTCGATCATCGGCTATTGTTTATATGAAGATTATCGTTGTTCTATCAGTAGTTGGAAGTGACTGTTGGCGTGTTTTTCAATGATTTTTGATTATGGCCGTCCCAATTTAGAATAACATTAGACTTTGAAAAATGAAAGACATAAAAATAACGTCTTAAAAACAAAATGATAATCTGTATATTAGGGTAGTTTGAAAAAAATGATTTTTTTAATTTTAGAATCACGTTGCCTCTTAAAAGTTATAGTATGATATCCTCAATATGGAAAAAATAAAAATAAAACCTGAGTTGACATCTTCAACTCGCGCACGAGGCTGGAAGTTTGATAAAATATGTAAAAATTGACATTTTCAAAAATTTTATTTTTTTCCTAATTTTATAGTGCAACAATCGTAAATTATCCGTATATAGCATAGTTTGAATCTAAAAAATATTTATAGCTTTTACGCAAGATCTTTAGTTTGCGCATAAACCTTGAATTAGGCTAAAATCGCCTAAAATTTGAAATATACATAAATGCGAGACTAAACATCTTATGTAAAAGCTATGTAATATTTTTAGGTTAAAATTACGCTATATACTAATAATTTATAGTAAAAACATAGTTTAAAATTTTTTGAAAAAAAAAAAAAAAAAACAATTTTTAACATATTTTTTCAAACTTTACGCCTTATGAGAGAACGGAAGATGTTAATTCAGATTTTTTTTTAATTTCTGTCCAATTGAAAATATATAACTACAATTTTTGAGAGGTAACGTAATTCCAAAATAAAAAATCGATTTTTTCGTACCACCCTACTGTATATTTGCACTAGAATCGTAGAGCTGGTAGATTTGACTCCAGGTTGCAAACTAATATGCCTGCTCCACACTCTCCCTGAAAAGCACGAGAGGTTTTTTTTGCCGAGAGATCTGTGACGTCATGGCGAGGGAAGCGTTGAACGAGAGAGCCGTTCACACTCTCGGGCGAGGTGTTTGCGCACGCAGAAGCCGGTGATGTCACGAGCATTCGCGCGCGTTTCAACTGTCAATCCGCTTGTTTATTTACAAAATGGACCACGAAGTAGATGCAGATTTTGCGATGTGCCTGTATTCTTTTTACATACAACTACCTACACATTTACAACACCAAGAAGGCAAAAAAGAAGTCGAGGAAGAAGAGATGGTGGTTGACAAATATGTTTATCCGCTATTTTTATGAAACTGTTTTATGACAACAAATGTGAATTTAAAAATTAAGATTACAACCAAAAATGGCCACAATATTATACAATTTAGTTATAAAAATAAAATATAAAGATCTGTACTCATGATTTTCATAGCATTGAATTACACTGTGCGGCAAAAAAAAAAAAAAAAAAACCCTTCGAAATGCTTCTGACATTTTGTCGGCTGGTTCTTATGTAAAATGACTCCCTGAATCCGAATATGACCTCCGTTTTCCTCCTATACGTCCCAATTTTATTAAAGTCCCCCCCCCCCCCAAGTTTTTAAAAAATTTCCTTAGTTTAAGAGCAAGTATTTTTTTTTTTTTTTTTGGAAGTGAAAGGAGCTTTATATTAACTGCTAATAATAGTTTTGATGGGCAAGAGAAGTTCACAGTTCAAGATTATGGACACCGATCGCAAAAAGGGGGACTTGGGGTGTATACTCCCCCCCCCCCAATATTAGAAAAATATCGAAAAACGATCTTTTTATTCTGCTTTTTTAAAAAAGATGTTTGTAAAAAAAATTTCGGTGCAGAATGAGAGTTATAAGACTCTTCTATGAATGACTCCTATATCCAAAAAAATTTTCGCGATGTAAAAGAAATTAAAAAAAAAAAGTGTCTTGTGCATGTGGCACGTTGTATACGATTGAATCGCAGGTTTTCTTTCGAAAAGACATTCTTCTGGCTGATTCTAAGGTAAAATGACCCCTTGTTTCCAAATACGACCACTTTCCCCCCATCTCGCCCCCCTTTTTAGAACTTCCCATACCCCTCCTCTAATTCAGAGCCATTTTTTTTTTTTAATTTGGAAGGGGAAAAGAGCATTATATTAACAATAAACATTAACCGTAAGAGATGTCCACAGCTCAAAATCTTGTGCATATGTGGCAAAAAGGAAAACATGGGGGCACTCCTCCCCCCCCCCCCAAAAAACACACTGCGCAGCAAAAAAAAAATTTCAAATGATTCTGAGGCTATTCCGCCTGATTCTTCTGCTAATTGACCCCCTGAATCCAAATATGATCTCCGTTTTCCTCCTACACGTACAGATTTTTGTAGAAAATCCCCCCTTTTTGAACTTGGGGGGGGGGCAAGTTTTATTTGTTGCTACATATGCACAAAATTTTGAGCTTTGCACATCTCTAGTCATTCAGGGTAATGTTTACGGTTATTGTAATGCTCTTTTCCCACTCCAAGTTTTAAAAAAATGGCTCTGATTTAAAGAAGGGGTGGGGGAAAATCTAAAAGGGGGGCGAGATGGGGGAAAGGTGGTCGTATTTGGAAACAAGGAGTCATTTTACATAAGAAGCAGCCAGAAGAAATGCGATTCCATGCATCAAACCTTTTGCTTATTTTTATGATCCGTGTGCTTTGCGCTCCAAATTATAGGCTCTGTTTGAAAAATTTCCAAAAATTTCAACTCCAAAGAGTTGTTCCAAACCTAATTATTAGACATGGCGAACTGCGATTTGCTTTCTGAAAACCAAAACAAAGCAAATTCCGCGCGACGGACAGATGGCGCTCTCGCGCCCCTTTGACTCGGGAACAATTTACCGACATTTACTGGAGGCAACGCGAGACATTCGCGAGAGACACCAAGAGGCGCCGAGTTCCCCATCCACACTCTACCCCTTGTCTTGTCTTGTGCTCTCGTTGGAGAGTGTAGAGCCGGCGTTATAATATGCATAAGCGAGTAGTTTTATTAACAGAATCATTTTTAAGTAATAATTGAAATGTCTTTAGCATATTGTGTAGCCCTTCCCAGGAATACGAATGTTAACAAGAAGTATTCCACAAATACTTCCGAGAACATGCATTTTTATTGTTATTTGTGCATTATTAATTTAAGGGTTAAATTGACTTCCGCCGCGGTTCTAGTTACAACTGCTAATAATCAAAAAAAATTTTTACGAATTTTAAAGTCTGGCAAGATCTTGTTCACCTTATGTTATTAAAAGTTATAAAAGGAATGCTTTCTTCAATATCAACTTTTCGCCTGCTGATAAATTAAACACCATTTTGGTCAAATGGACCTACTCTGCAGTTCTAGTGTGAATAAAAGGGAAAAAAATGAAAGACATAGCGAAAGGTAATTCAAATGCACTTTGGGTTACCTTTTGTTAGTGTAAAAAATGTTTTAGTAACATTAACTCTGAACACTAATTAATTTTAAAAGTGGAAAGAGCAAAGAATACAGGCTTCATTCGGAAAGCACACTCAATAAAAATCGTGTACCACAAGCAAGTATTATATTTATATTGTGCTAACTGTGTGTGCAAAAGGTATTAAGAGTTCTTTCTATATTACTACAAATTTAGTAACAAATTATGCAAAACATTTGGTTTTGTGTTGGAAATGCGTTTGGCATTGTAGTATGACGCAAAATTGACTGTTTAAGGTAAGCAAAATATGATGAATGTAGCAATAATGAATGACTTAAATCTAATAAAATATTATAGATAGTCTAGTTTTTTATTTTTACTGATTTCTCAAAATTATAATCAGAAAACAATTTATTCCCTTTTATCTTCTCTGAAGTTGCAACACTGGTTCTTCTACAAACATATTGAGAAATTGTCGAGTGTTTTCACCCTGTGGCGAATAGCTAGTTCGGACGCTATATTTTGGAATAGTATGTTTTGAATAATTTGTAGTTGATATGATACTGTATGAGCAAAACTAGTGTTCCGTAAAGTACCAATAAATATCAAAATGAATTGAGGAAAGTCCATTACTTCTCCATTTATTGTCCCGATGCAGTAAGACGCAATGACTTTCAAGTCCAAGTCTACAGAGCACTTTATTCCGGAATTAGCGATTGCTGCGGTGGTTATCCTGCTTCAATTCAGGTAAAGCTCGTGCAGTGTGCTTACGACGACGCTGGGGATTTGGAGCTATTGTCGAGTGCTCGATGCGTTGCATGGATAATCTAAGGCCAGCGTACAGATGTATCACACTAGTACTCTCTCATCCCCTCCCGGATAGGTCAAACATGCAATGTAGTTAAGATTATGGATTACGCCTAAAACCATAATCTCACTCCAATCAAATCCTTCAATCAAGTTTGGGTTAGATTGCTTGCAGATGTTGAATATGCAGGATCTTGAGGGGGTTTGAACCATGTAGGAATTCATTGGATCGTCACGTGAAATTACAGTTGAATGTGCATTAGTCGTTAGGCTTAGTGGACATTAAACTTCATTATTAAAACAAAATGCGATTACACGTGATCAATCAGTTTTACTTCCATCAACTGTGGATTAAAGGTCACGAAATCGAGCATCAACTGAGGTCAAAAAATTTAACATTATTCCCCAATACGAATCCTAACATCAAAACGTTTAAATTTTTAGCATTATATTTGTATCTTAGAGCTAAAACAAAAAGAGGCTGCAATAAGTATTCAACTTCTGAATTTTTGATCTATTCATAGAAAGGCAGCAAACGTAAAGTTAATTAACCCCAAATTGATGCGTAAATAACGTTATAGTAAGCAATTTTGTTCTTGTTGAAACAAAAATCATTCGTGCATCCATTTTTGTTGAATATTTCAACTATATTAGTTTTGTCGTGTAATCAATTTCAATGTAATACATATTTTTTAAATTTGTTATTATTGCTTTTTGACTTTAAAAAAACAATGCTATATATCTTTAGAAGAATAAATGTGGATTTTTTTTATTTTTAAATGATATTGAAAGGCAGGGTTTTTTGGATAAGGTCTCTAAAATTATCATTAAAATTGAAGTTTTAGACTGCGTATTTTCTTAACATTTATATAGAATGTATATATGCTTACCTTATTCAAAAATTCTTGGTCAAATTTACCACTGAAATTAAACGAAATTTTTGATGAGTAGTATTCAAAGTTCCTACTCAGAAAACAATTAACAGCAAATACAATTACAATGGCTTAACAATGGTTTTTGAATTTTTATTCTACTATAATTAGGAGAAAAGTTACAGTCATTTGAATGTCACAACTTTTCGTTTTTTCGGATTTTTTCAGTTTTTTAACAGCTCTGTGTTTCGTAAAATTTTTAAAGTAAAAATCTAAAAATTGGCAGGATAACTTAACTTGACATATGTGTCCCTCACACCAATTTAAGTTAAAATCGGAGATGGTGAGGTCAAAAAGTGATTGATTTGACACGGAATTGCCCATTGTTTATGAATCAATGCATTTTAACCTTCTCTTTAAATACAAACTCTGGTCATTTTATGTTCTGCCTATCCGAACCTTTCACAAAACCTTTCGAACATCAATTCCCAGTGGAACCGAATCAGATTATTCAAATCGGAGCCAAGCCTCTGCACTGGGAAATCCGTACAACCTTTCCAACTCTCGGAACCGAACTGATAAATCCAATCGCATTTTTTTAAGTTCGCTCTCATGTCCCAATGTGATGGAAATTTGTTTTACATGCGTCCGTCGGTGGCTTAAACGCGGCATTATCCGCTGGAGGCTGCTGTTATCTGGTTTTCGATCTTCTCCCTTTCGATCGTTATCTCCAATACTTCGACAAAAGCTGAAGTTGCATTGTAAGAGAAACGGAGAGAGACAGATGATTTGTTTCAGGCATTTTCCTTCTGGATATCGGAGCGTGTTTATAGCTTTCTACACTCTAGCTTTAATGCCCATTTTCCTCACTTAACGCTTAAGTTAGATGTATTAGAGTAAGCGATATCTAAAAGTCATGATTTTGCACTTTAACAAAAGATGCGTTGACCTTGGAAGGAATATGTACAGATGGTGCATGGGGTTTTTAAGCCGATCACAGTTATTAATTCATGTAAAAAATTATTTTTTTTTCTCCGATATACTATAAGATAGTTGTAGAAACAAATCAACTATATAAACATTCTTCCTTAAAAAAATATTTATAAAACCATTCCAATACTCTTATTTACCAAAATAATTGCACAGACGAATAATTTTGTGTAAAATTAACTAAATTGTTTAACCTAAAACCAGTAGTTGCTGAATTTTAACTATACAAAATGTATCACGTGTATCCAATGAAAAATATTTATTATTGGTAGAGACAATTTATAATTTAATGCAGAAAGAATTGAAAAAATATCGAAACTTGGTAAACATTTTTCCTTACGTGATAAGTATCGTTTCTTGAAAAAAAAAAAAAGACTATTATAATAGATAACTATTTTAATTACCTTTAATAATTTCAAATAATATTAGTAAAAGATAACCAAAGAAGCTATTGATATAACATCTGGCTTTGTAAGGATGAACTTTTATACATAGGTTCTCCATATACCCACTTTAAAGACTTAGTCTGGCTACGAAAAGTGTGGGCTGAAGTAATTCACTTAATAAAATTTTAACTTTGCATAATTTTGTAGTTAATTCTTTTGACATTTTTTTAAATTGTACTCGCTTCAAAATAATTTTTTTGTTTTTTCATTGAAGGCAGAATATAATATGAGATTCAAATATTTGTTTGAAATAAAACAAAAAAAAATATGTCTACTCACTTTAAACCAACTGTATTAGAAATCAGGCTTTGTATGATAATTTTCAAAAAAGGTTTACAGAAAAGTTCTAATTCGTTTTTTTGGTACCAAATTCGAATTTCTTCACGATATATTTTTCCTAGATTAGTAGCAACCAACAACTCATACATTATAGAAGTTCATCGCGCAGATTTTTCTGCATAAATTAGTTTTCGATCCATATAAGATATTTTTTTACATAAATGCAATGTTTTTTTTATATTGATAAAAATACGTTTTCTAATTTAAAAAAAAGGTCTCCTTCCAATCTTAAAAGTTGAGTTGGTTCATTTAAGGATTTTAAGCGGTGTTAAATAATCCATATTATAGCTCCTTAAGACATAAAACCACATGAAGTAACACAAGGCTATTTCGTTCTGGGCTGTAAGGCACTCGAGCACTGAAATTCCGAATTCGAACAAAAGAAAAAATATTCAAGTAAAATAACACCCGAAAGACACAACAAACACGAGAAAAAATCCTCCTTTTGGTTTATTTATTTCGAAAGAAATTACCTCTCTCTATTCTAGAGAAGGACAACAAATAGAAATGCTGCTTTTGGCAAGAAGCCAATTTGACTTTCGAATATCGCTTCAAAAGTGAAACATCTCAACGATTTCGATTCTAGCTTTAAAACTGTCGCTTCCATAAATAATGAATCGCCAAAAAATGTGTTTTTCTCAGTAAGTTGTTAAAAATCTATAGTTATGTTTCGCTCGAACAAGTAAATATTTTTAAGTTGTTGTTTTCCAATAGTTTAGAGGTTTTATATTTCAGGAAAATAAGATTAAGGAACTTGAATTTGAAAAAAGTCACGGATTCAATGAAATAATGGATTAGAAGAAGAATAAAAATAATTTTGGTCGATGATTCTGGACAAATGATTTGATTTTTAACAATGCAAATTTATGTATGACATTAAAAGATTGAATTATAACATAGCGCTCTAATTTTCAAACTATTTCGTCTTAATCAACGTTGTTACAACGTTGAAATGGTACTTAAAATAACAACGTTAAGTTAGATATGTAACTGTTTATTCTATAAAATGAAGATTTAGCTAATTTTTAGCTAGTTTAGTTCTGGTTGGAACTTTTCGTTATTTTTCGCAGTAAATTTGTTCTTTAATTGAAGGGGATTTTTTTCACTTTTTTTCCAGGTCCAAAATTTTCCTTGTGTAATATGTTTTGACTTGATTATTAAAAAAAATTCTGATCAATTGAATAAGTAAATGAAAGAATGTGTGAAAAAAATGAATAGAAAATGAAACAATAAACGAAAAAAGTAATAAATCGGTAAATATATATGTGTAAAATAATTAACGAATGAACAAAATAGTGAATGAGTAAATAAATAAGTGAATAAATGAATAAATAATTGGATTATTAAACGTAGGAGTACTAGTGAATTAATAAATGAATGTGAGAGTGATTTAAAAAATAATTGAATAAATAGACGAAATAAACTTTTTACTTTGCCTCACGTGCAAATGACTAATTTTGAAAAATATTCTAAGTAAAAGTATGCATACAATTAAATTAGTAAATAGTTCACCGTTTAATAACTAAAACGGTGATATTACGAGTTTTATTGTTTTTTTATAACAAAATTTTTTTTGAAGTGCATCAAAATATAACAATATGACTATTAACTTAAAAAAAATGTTTATTGAGCAATCACAATTGCTTATTGTTCTCACTTGGCCGTCCTTTACGTTGTGGTTCCTTTTTCGGCTTGGACCAGGGGCCTGCTGCAGCACCACCGCCCGCCGTACTCTGCAGGCGCGGCGGCTGTCCTTCGGCCCTGAACTATCCGCTTTCCCTGGTCGGAAGCACCCATGTCCTACACACACGCACGCTCACACACATACAAACACACGACTTCACACACATACACTCACATACGCCTACGTGCATACACATAGGTCTACGCACACAAACAAGCCCTACACACACCCACACATAACTATGCATACGTAACCGCCCAGGAGGAGGGCAGGCATGGGGGGGGGGAGACAGGAGCCGTTTCTAGAAACAATAACTCCAATGAATAGGGGCTTGCTTCAGCTCGTGATTGCGAAATACATAATTTGAATTCAAAATGTCAGAATTCAAATTAATTTTTTTTCTTATATTATATTTTCTTTGACATTTGAAAGTAATATTTTCCTGACTTAAATAGTTTACATAGTTAGACTGGAACCTGATAGGTGGTGCGAAAACAAGAGTAAATATTTCAGACCCACATTTGAGTACATTGATTATTAGGGGAAGATGGACCTCACCGTGTTAATTCTTGTAAAATATAGAGATGCGCAGAGTAATTGCGATTTTAAAACAGAAACCAATAGATCAACAACACCAAGTTCGATCGATTTCAGTTAAATATAACAATTATAAGAACAAAAAAAAAAAAAGAAAAGAAAAAACGATAAATAAAATGCAAGCTAACATCAGAAGTTGATATTTCGCTCCTTCTGTTGAACGCTACGTTTATTTGATGTTTTTTCTTCATTTATTTGAGCCAAATTTCTTGAAATCACTTCCTTTCTTCAAAAGAGGTGGTCATACACTCTAATGTTTAGGGTTAACCTTTAAGCGTTTTGATTGAGAAAAAAAGAACTATTTATAATGCTTATTTGAAAACGAGTATTTTTTTTTTTAATTGAACATGGCATTGCTCTTCTTCTGTTCAATAACTAAACCTGAACGTTTCACTGAGGTTTAATAATTTGTTTTTATTCCAGAATATTTCTTTTTTTTTTTTAGGTTGTTCCGATTTTCTTTTTTTTTACTTTTAAAGAACCTGTTTGTTTGTGAGTGATGTTGTGTTGTTGTGTGTTCATATTAATCCACACCTTTTGATGGATACTCACAGTTTCTATTTCATTTCTAGTAGATATTTGCATTTCTTTGAAATTAAAATATAGGAGGAATTTATTAGCAATTTTTAAGGTTTATAAATAGTGCTCAACCGCGCAGTTAGGATGAAAACATTATGGTAAATAAGAATAATAACAGTTTCAAAGTGTTATATTGAAAGGTTTAAAAACATTGATACAGCTAATTTTAATGATAAACTTGTGCTAGATCTGCATTAGTTAAACCACGCAAGTTAGGAGTAAATGAGTTTAAATGAAACTCAATACACCCAAACATGTTTTTATGCGGTGGATAAGAACCGCATAAAAAAAGTCTCACGTACAAAATAACCCAAAAAGTTATCTTTAAACGAAATCAAAATTCACCAAGTGATAATAATTTTGCAGACTCCCGAAAAATTTCCCGAATAAGGAAAGTTTTAGGAAGTCACAGTGACTTCCCATTGGGATGCCCCTGTCATTACTAAAAGATTCTACTTTGCATGCGTTTTATAAATACATTCCGCTTGTTTTACAAATGATTTTCATATACCGCGCAAAAAAAACACCGCATAAAACAGGTTTGGGTGTATATAAAAGACTATATGGAATATAACTCATATATTGAATTTTAAGCTCATTATACAGTGATATTTAACTAACAAAAGATAGTTAAAGTTCAAAAATACTATAAAAAGGACATACAATACAATATAATAAAAGTGTGTGGTATTGCAATTATAAAGATGTCTGTTAAATGATATAAAAACCAAAAAATGCGCACTAAATCGAAAGCATTGAGTAAACCAACACAGACAACGTGAACCAATATGGGCCGTGGGGGGGGGGGGATACAATGAACAGAAAAACTGAAAAACCAAAATAGCTTAATATTCATATAATGGAGTTTACATTGTACTATAAGACATAAAGCGCGAGGGAAAAACTGCACAACTCTAGGGATGTGTATAAGGTCAGAATTGCAACTGAGTTCTTGCCTTGGCATCTGTCCAGCTGCTTGTTTTAGTTTCTGACAAGAACATACAAGAAATTTTTACTCGGGCGTTAAAAATTGCTCATTCGAAGCACTGCAAAAAGTGCAAAAAAAAAAAAAAAAAAAAAAAAAAAAGAAAAAAACTTTCAGGGACAATGGTCTTAAAAGGCCTTTTCTTGACGCATAAATAAATCACTTTTAGCAGATTTGCGGTAAAATTAACTTTTGTCTTTATTTAATTTTTCTGCACTGACAAAAAATTCTGGAACAAAAAAGTTTTGCTTCAGATTAATAAATTCAAATTTGGTTATAAAATGTTTTCTATTTTTCCTAGTTATTCAAGTTTGAAGTACGTGAGGTATTATAACTAAAAAAAAATGTTTGCTAATGAGGGATTTGCAGTTTTCACGATGAATAACGTATGATATCACATTTTAGTGTTTCAAAATGAAAACTGCCTACCATCAGAGTCCATCAGTTGATTTTTTTTCATGCAAAAAATACAACGGATGGAAAAACTACCCTATCTAAAATTCCTTAGAAACTTTTCAAATAAATGTATGTGCTTATTAAAACCTACTCATTCAAAAATAATACTTTCTTTCGTGATTTGTGTATACATGAGTACAACTCTACTAATCTCTTTCATATCACCATTTTTCAGATAGTGTGCTTCTTACTAAACAATACTCAAAAAATTGTGGCATGCACTTCAAACGTATAACACAAATTGCTAATACAAATTTAATACAAATGCGTGAATATTCCAATTTGAACGAGCAGTGATCGTGCCTTTTAGTGGATGGAACAATTCAAACAAGTTTGACGCGTACATGATCTAAATTTTGTTTCCCTCTAAAGCTGGAAATCATACACAGAAGTTTTTTGTTCTTGCAATGGAATTAAAATGAAGACGAAAAAAAATCCTCTATTTTTTAAATAATCATCCAGACACTGAGAACAAAATGTGGTTATTCAGGGACATCGACGTATGGGAAGAAGAGGAAAATGTCTTTAAATAACTAAAATTACAGCATGCATTTTTTTTTCTTTGTCGTTATTTCAATAGTAAAATTTGATACGCAGTTAAGCAACTGAAAGTAGTCTCTTGTTGTTGTTGTCTTGTGCCAGCTCGGCAGACAATTTGAGGTCCGCTGCTTCACTTTTCCAACGATACCGCAAATTGGTGTTAAGTCCAATTTCTACAGCACACATATGCTACAGGGATCCGTTTATAGAGTAAGCAACCCATCACAGCTCAACAACACGCTCACAAAAAGGAAGGACAAGGACACGAGTGAGAAAGTACATCCATGCCTGAGCAGGGATTTGAACTCGGGACCTCCTCATCGCAGTCAAACTCCTCTGGTCACTAAAGAGGGTGGGCGGCAGTAGTCTCTGGTAAATACAAATACATTATGAATGTGCGGTTAATTCACGTTATGTGTATCTTTTCAGGAACAATAACTTTAGTCACAAACACTAAATATATCAAAAATACTTATTTAATTGAAACCAGAGGTGTACACCTAAATTACGAGCACATTAAATAAGTAATAGAAAATTTCAAGGCTTTAATATGTGCAATATAGTTTAATAAAATTATAATATTTTATTGATCTTTAATTTTTTAAAACACAGTGCTTGGTTACATTGCCAGGAGAAAATTGGCAGGCATTCACCGGCATAAATAAATAAATAAAATAAAATAAAATAAATAAAACAAAAATAAATGAATTTTAAAGATTTTGAGGGTCAGCTTTTTAAAGAAGATTAATAAAAAACTATTGGGGAGTGAATTTTTGATTTTGTGTCTGTGAACGGCGGGGGGGGGGGGTATCTTAAGTATGTTATATATGTCAATAACATAAGGAAACTGGATATTCAGATGAAGAATCTCTGTTTAAACATATAAATAAATAAAATAAAATAAAATAAATAAAACAAAAATAAATGAATTTTAAAGATTTTGAGGGTCAGCTTTTTAAAGAAGAGTAGTAAAAAACTGTTGGGGAGTGAATTTTAGATTTTGTGTGTGTGAACGAGGGGGGATATCTTAAGTATGTTATATCTGTCAGGGAAACTGGATATTCAGATAAAGAATCTTTGTTTTAACATATTGCCATTTGAAAAAGTTTTTTTTTAAACTTTTAACACCCGGAAATAGCGAAAAAAAGTTGAGTGTTTAACCATTAGTTTTAATCTTCTTACATGTATGCATACTACATTTAATTCTAAAAAAACAATATATAAATGTGTACGTATTACGAAAAAATACAATTTTTTTGACTTATAAAAGGAAAAATAACAAATTAAAAAATAAAACATAATTGAAATTTTAAGCTCGGTCATCGAACTTTTGATCATTTGCTAGCAACTAAGATCGCTTGAACCCAAAACGGTACAGTGAAATAGTACTAAATGCGCTCACGTTGACATACACACGTGAAGAGTTTCTCTCTCTCTCTCTCTCTTTTTTGTCACATATGCAAACTTTGATTCGAACTTGGTTTTATGTACCTAATTAATTTTATTGAATATTTTTTGGTTCTCTTCTCACGCACTTTCGCACACAATTCACTGTTTTTTTTTTTTCATTTTTAATTCATTTAAAAATATAACTATTAAAACTTTCTGAAATGAACCCAATGTTAAATAATGTACAATTATACAAATTTAAATACAAATACAAATGTGACGACCATCAACAGGCTCTAGGCCCAGCTAAGCTGATCCTTGTCAATCTATTAGTCCCCAATGAAGATCAATGGCCCTCTTAAAGCGATCCAACCCCTTGCTCATTACCACCTCTTCCGGTAAGCAGTTTCAAGTGCCCACAACCCTACTAAGGTAGTAGTTTTTCCTTATTTCCAGGTTAGCTTGAGATTTAAATAGCTTAAAACAATGACCCCTCGTCCTGCTTTCGGTGTAAAATCAACTTTTCGCATGTAAAAATTTAATCCATTAACATCATTCATTTTGATAATTTTAAACAGCTGAGTCGTGTCCCTTCTGATCTTCCTTTGCTCCAGGTTTTACATATTAAGCCTATTAAGTTTGATATCATAATCTAAATCTGAAAGTCCTCTTACTAGTCTAGTTACCCTTCTTTGAACCATTTCCAATACATAAATATCTTTTCTTAGATAAGACTACCAAAACTGCACAGCATACTAGAAATCGGGTCTTATTAAACTCCTATACAAAGGCACGAGAACCTTCTTAGATTTTTTTTCAAATAGATCTATTGATAAACCTAAACTTTCTGTTGACTTTGTTACTTGCAATGCTGCACTGTTGACTAAACTCGAAATCCTGATTTATTAAGATACCCATATCAATACCATTATCTGCCTGACTAATGATTGAACCCTGTAAATGATAACTCGTACGCTTATTACCATGTCCTAAGTGTAGCACTTGACATTTCCCTACATTAACTGCCATACCCCACTTATTCGCCCACTTAGTGATATAATTTACATCATCTTGAAGCTGTTTTAATTGTTCTTTATTTTCTACAATCCCCATAACTTTTGCATCATCAGCAAAACAATTCATGCTTCCAGAAATATTCTCATTGATGTCATTCATAAAAATAATAAACAAGAGAGACACTAAAACGGAACTCTGAGAAACCCCACTTAAAACATGAATCCATTTAGAATGATTTCCCCTCACTTGTCGTGGGTGACACCCGTCACCCACTCTTTGTCGTGCTCCAGTCAGCCAGTTTCTAACCCAAAGTAAAGTTTTTCCTCCTATTCCTACATCAGCTAATTTGCTGAGAAGAGCAACATGCGGTACCTTATCAAAAGCTTTTTGAAAATCAATACAAAAAACATCACACACTTTTTGTTATCTAAAACCAAGGTAACCTTGTCGTAGAAGTGCAATAAATTAGTATCACACGATTTACCTTTCCTGAAACCATACTGCAAACTAGTCAACAGACTATTAGTCTCTAAGAATTGTGAAATGTGTGAAATAATAGGACATTAAAAGCAAAAGTTGACTTCATTAAAACATTATTGTTGTTTTAATTTACGGGAAGGTTTCTTTGAGGTCTGAATTCCTAAAATATTGTTTGATTAAAATATTATTTAATGTAAGCAAGTATTTCAGTTAAAATCATTGTAACAGAGAATTCAAATGCAGAAATAACTGCATTACCTCACTTGAAAGAATTATAAAGAAAAAGAAAAGAGAAGATTGCAAACAATAAATCTTTTTTTTTATTTTGTGTAACTAAACGCTTTGGGCAAAAACATTCAACTTTTAATTTTGAGTAAATGCGTAGGAAAAGTTTTCGCTACTTTACCGGATATTGTTAGTGTTTGTAAAATGTTGGTAGTTTCAAAATTTTTCCTCTCTGGGAAAAACATGCCACGGCAATTCTCGTTCTTTTTTTCTCCCAACACTTTTCGCGAGAACATAACAAATTCTGAACATTACGTTACAGAAAAACCTGAAAACATATTAGAACTCAACCATGTTTCTTTAGTGGCTAGAGAATTCTGGGAAGACATCTAGATATTGAAGTTTTAAATAACTCGTCCGAAAGGCAGGCCCTCAGGCGTCATAACAACAACAACACCGCAGTCAACAAAAATTCTTCCCTCTAGTTTACCTACCAGTCGAAATATTTCCTCGTTTCGGAAAAGAAAAATAAAAGAGCGAAAGAGATAGAAGATGTGTTCTGTCTATTCGAGCATTAGATTTTTTTCTTGGCTCATTTCCAAGGTACATCCAATATTTTTCTTGAAACGTTGAATATTATCATGCAGACACTTAAATTATTATGATGGGATTTGTTTAAAATTATTCGCATTAAGTCTATGTCTTATCTATTTTCACATTTCTAGATAATGTGGAAACTTATATTAATTCTTAGTGTTTCTGACGTACTTTTGTGGTTATTGAAATGAAAAACATCGCAAATAATGCAAAAATACAATTAAAATACAGCATATAGCTAGTTGAAGACTACAATGGAGTGAAAAAATGATCAACGCACAAGAAAAAATTGTGACAGTCGTTATTTTCTCACGGAATTTTGTTAAGTGCTAAGTTTGTCTGCATTGATGAAGAGGCCCCTTTGTAGCCTTGAAATAGGGGCATGCTGTATTTTTTTTGATGACGTGAGTTTCATTTACGTCGTTTTTCATTTCAATCATATTTTAGAACTAAGCTGAACTGAATATTTTCCATCTATACTGTTGTATTGTCAGTAATAAAGAAATTAACACTTAAAAAGCAGCAAGATCAAATTATAAATATATCAGCATTTTTATTATACTATACATTAGTGAACTTTAAACGCCTGAAGAAAATACGTAATACAGTCAACTCTCATACTTCAACGTCACAAAGGATCGAATAAAATCTTCGAGTCATTAGTATTTCGAACTACGGAGAGTTCCCCAAAGCTTCTCAAGAATTTGAGGTCAAATTAAAACTGCGAGATAAAGGAAATTTCGAGTTATACGGCTTCATGTTCTAATTTCTGATTCACACCCACAAATTTTGCACTGTTTCGATTGAAACTAGTTCATTGCTATTATTATTGAGAAATAGTAAAAATATCTACTTCTAAATTGTACGATTTTTTTACATTATGAAGAGCAGGACTGAGAAATTCGAGCTAAAAGAATGTTTTAAATATAAGGCCTCGAACTTTAATTTTAAATGCAAACTCACACATTTTGCACACCCAATTAATGCTTCGAATTAAGGGAATTTTTGAGTTATAAGGCTCTCAGTTTTAATTTTAAATGTGCACTCACATATTTTGCACACTTTAAGTTGAAACTTTTTCACAGCTAGCATTATTGAGAAAGATAGTAAAAATGTGTGCAGATGCCCTAGCAAAGGAAGCACGTGACCAAGATCAACCTCTAACAGCCACCTTCACAGACGTGAATGCTGTTGCCAGGCGAAGGATCTTCGATCAGCTTTTCAGCAAGGCAACAATCCCCGACCTTCACTGCCAAGAAACCTCTCTTCTACAATAGCTAGGCTACGAACTGGATATTTCAAGGACATGAAGATATTACCAACTAATAATAAATCCTATCCCATCTGCAAGCACTGTCCCCATTTATAACTCACCGCGGATCATGTTTTTAATTGTCAGGCCATTATTCGCTCCCTCTTCCAACTTGGAGCCCCACCATTTGAAATCCTGTACAGCCATCGGGTTCCAGAATTAGCAGATCTTGTTATCAAGACTTTTGGAGATATCTAAATCTTTCGCACTCTGCACGTCTTTAGACGCGACAACAACAACATAGTAAAAATACCTACCTCTAAAATGTACAAATTTCTTTCTTCATTAAGATCAAGTTTTAGTCTGTTAAAAAAATAATAGATAAACAGTGTTGTTTCTATAAACTATTTTTTTGTAACAGTTAGAAAATAATGATAATTTAGTTACGTTTTTTAAATGAAATGTTATCCTGCTGAAAGAATAAAAATACTTTTAACAGCGCATTTGAATTTAGCAAAAAATAAGAAAAAAACCGTAGCTATTTCAAGCAGATTCTGCTAATTTTGGTTCTCCATAATGATGACGTTGCCTAACTTCTGAAAGAAATTTACATTTAAACTTCTTACTTCCATCAGTTACTTTCAAAAGTACGCCCAAAAAATCTTCGATATTTGGCAAAATACTAATAAAGAAACCCATTATCATCTGTAGCAAGTAAATTTTCTCCAGTCTCGGCAGAATGATTTATCACTTACCATGCATATTCCTGGTATAGCATTGTTAATTACACCAGTCCAAGGTGGCTTTACAAGATATCTTTAGTTCCATTTCTTTTGCTGATGAAGACAGGTGGTGTTCTTATAACTTAAATTATTACTTTCCACAATCGAAATACTGTGAACGGCGAAGTAATGATTTAGAGCACGCACCGGAGTCATATAATGTTTCTAAAAATAAGAAGCGAAAAATGGGAAACTACCGCGTTCGAGATTGAGACCGATCTTTAGTTTATTTTTGCTTATTCTTCGATACTTTTTTGATGTTTTTTATGTTTCTAGGAGTGGCAACTTTCCGAAGGAAATCGATAACTTGCCGTTCGCTTTTCATTTTTAGCTCAAAGTGTCAGAAGAAAAGCGAATGCGAGTGAGCCATAAAGCAAATAACAAGATTCTAACAAGCGGGTCGTCGTGTTTTTAGCGGTCAAATCTTCTTGCAAAGGGGAGATAATGAGCTGTACTTGCTGAATTCTGGATACGGTTGTTGCACGAAGATGAAAAGAAAAACTATCAGAAATAAGAAAAATAAATCATGTTTCGAAATCTTTGAAGTGTAAATTATGGCTGAGGCAAGGCTGCATATTTGCTTGTAATGGGGGCGAAGAAGATGTGGGAATTAAGAAAGAAAATGGTGCAATGTATTGGTGGGTAGTAGAATTTGCCAATGCATTTATTAGCGCAGTTAATGAAATGGAATTTCTCAAACATCGTTCATACATGTGTAAATATTTTTTTTTTAACTTTATCTTGAAGACTATCCTAAAAATAATAATGAAAAATATTGCTGAACCATGTTTTTTTTTTCCATAACATGCATCGAAATCAAACCAAAAATATCTTTTTTAACTTCTTTTAGACACTATTTAATATATTTTTTCCATAGGGCGTAAACAAAACGTTCAAATATGTAATCAATTTAAAAATAAAAAAAATTCAAATAATTATATTTTCAAACAGTTGAAGCGTAGGGATAAACACACATGACAAATGTAGCATCATTTAGGTAAATCTTGAGGACTGTAAATCGCTACAAATGAACTGAATTCCCTGTAAGTATAATATCGCACATTAAGAGACTAGTTGGATACGAGTGAAAACCAAAGTGTGCAATAATGGGAAATAATTTCGATATTCATTGAAACACTCATGCTATTTCTTTGGGAGTGCGTATTCCTTCGTATTTTCTTCAGCTAAAATTAATCTTACTTTCCACTTCTTAATACGAAATAACTGAAGTTTTGTATTTACTACTTGAATTGAATAAAGTAACAAGATCCCATTTACCAGCTCTTCTGTAACACGTAGGTGTATTTATGCATTTAAAGAACGCATGCGATTCAAATAACGCTTTCAAGGGCTCCAAATCTACTTCAAATATTTTGTCTCCATTTTTTTTTTTCATATTTAAGAGCATATGCAGTACGTATCATGTATAGCACAAAAACGCTAAGTCGAAGAAATTCCAATATTGCACTGGCGCAACTTTTAACAGAACACGTAGGTTTTGTTACAGTCGGGTGTTTGAAAAAATAATCATATTTTGTTAGCAGTTCTCCTTAATTTCCAGCTGATTTTTGTGTAAAGATTTTTTTTTCTCCAAGGCTTAAACCATCTACAATATGCGTATATAATATGCGTTCACGCTAGGCAAGATTTACCAGGTGTTGAGGGCACGAGGTTCCCATACATTTTGGCATTTTAGAGGAAACAATTTAAGATGTTTTGTAATTAAACAATATATCGGTGCTGCTCTTTCTATTTATTTTGAATTTAAAAAAAATAAGTTTCCGAGTTGAAATGCGAATGAAATCGATTTCAATTTTCTCTTTTACAAAAATTAATTCTGTTTAATACAATTTCAACGAAGGTATTTGACTTCTATAACGGTATGATATTAAAAGAGTGCAAAACATTATATACATTAAACATAATTGAATTTGCCTTTTTTGTGTGCATTACAACAGTATAGTAAAACATTTTAAGGAAACACGTATTAGTTTAGTCAGAAGCAAATCATTAAATATATTTTTGGAATAAATTACTGACATTAACTAACATTCACCGACATTTAATAACTTACATTACATAACTAACATTTTCTACTAATCCTGACTGAAAGTATTTTCAAAGAGGAAAATAAGAGATAAAAAAGAAAATAAATGTTTCATTTTCTGAAAAGGTGTGCATCACTTGTGTAAAATAAATTGCATCACACTTTAAATGAATAATTCTTTACATTTTGCAAAAATTCTACAAAGTTTAAACTGATTTTTCACAACTTTAAATGTCAATTCATGTACAAATTTATATTCTATCTCCCTTTAACTATTATTCTACGGATACGTAAATTCAATAAACAATTATTCAATGGGTGAAATAGTTAAGGTAAGATAAACACAATAGAGCCTTTTTTTTTCTCTCTCCTAAAATACCCAATTGATAGCGATGTAAGGAGGGAAAAACATGAATACGGTATTTTATTCACTTAGCGAATAAATAATAGAATCCCTGCTTTCATATTCTATACTTGTTCTGTATTTACGAGCGTTTTGTTAAAAATATCTCGAACGCGTCGTCTGCATATTCATGAGGTTCAGGGCAAATACTACGATTTTGAAAGTCTTTGATATTTATTTTCTTTCTTTCCATTCTGGGCGCTGAGACAAAGTTACGTTTTTCTTTCTTTTCTCGGAATGATGTGGCGCTTTCTTCTTCTTGTCTTTTTTTTTTTTTTTTCATTTTTATCCTCAACCCCATTCACACAGTTTCTCCCTATGGCAAAGAAAAATATTCCTGAACAAGAAAAAAATCAGTTATCTAGCAAAAAGAATCCTTTTTATGTGATTGATGGAGCAACGTCCCTTTGAAAGATACGTTAAGAGTATTAAATGAAACCGTCTGGTTAGGCAACTAATATCTTCTTTTTTTTCTTCTTCTTCACTTTCATAATTTAAAAGAAAATTGATTTTTCCCCCTGCTGCCAGCCTTAAAAAAGTTAATTTCGTTATTTTTTATTATGTATTCGGTTGACGCGCTCTCTCGGAAGCTTGAGGAAAAAGTTATTGCATTGCCATGAAGTAGGGTAGTCATCTATTTATCAGAGTTATTTTTAGGGAATGAAGCTTTGTTATTAAATTTTCAGTAGATTTATTGTTTTAGAGAATACAATGTTTTTATATGTAATTGAGAAATAATGATTGCGGCATCAAGCTTTTTAGTTTTGATATCACTGCTAATTATTGCAAGTTATCAATCATTTATAAATGCCTCAAACGTTTCTTTTCAGACATATTAGTAATATATATATATATATATATATATATATATATATATATATATATATATATATATATATATATATATATATATATATATATATATATATATATATATATACAGAAGACCCTCGTTTTACGTGGGAGTTACGTTCCACGGAAATGTCGTGTAAATCAAAACCGCGTAAACAGAGACCTAATTTTAGTTTTATAATAGCGGTTAGGTTCCGTAGATAAAAAAAATACTTCCTTTAGTGAAGAATATTTGTATAATGAGTTGAATTTGTGCTTATATCGATTTCTATGAACAAAAAGCATTAAGAAATCATAAATTAATTTCGTGTTCTGTTTATAGAAAGGAGCTGGTCTTTTGGTAGTCATTAAGAATTTTTCTCTGCAGTACTTTGTAGAGCATTAACGCATCCATGATCACTTACGTCATTTCCATGATAAAATCTTCCTTCACCAACAAATCAGAAATATCATTTCTATTGTCTAGGAATTCCTCAAATTTTTCAATGTGAGCGTTTTTGGTTGTGTGTCATCGATGTCGGTATCAACGTTGGTTTTTTCTTCCTTTGTCTCTTTTAAAAGCTCTTCCTCCAGTGAGTCTGAACAGTGTGCGTTTAACACTAGAAAGACGGAGGGGCCTGTGTGGCCCCTCGCGTAGTTTGCTGTTTAATAACTCGGATAATTTCTAACATAACGTAATGTAACTTCCTGACTTTTCAATATATGACCTCATTTGAATACTTGTTTAATTATTTAATCATTCGTCTCATAGTACTGTAAATATTGATCCTTATACCTAGAAAGACGGGAGGGGCCACAATGGCCCCTAAGCCATTTTACAACTAAAAAAAATATTTTTTCCCTTTCTCCTAATTGTTGTAGCATAAAAAAACGCCATTCACTCTAGTTTAACCTGTAACTTTCGCTTTATACAGCCAGTTGGATATCCAAATGCTATAAAGAGTACCGACTGCTTACCATCCTAACGGTAGTCATTGCTTTTGGAAAGAAAAACTGATTCAACCTTTTGGCCAGTATAGCGAGAAACACTACGAATAATCGCGTACTAAGTTTTTATTTAGTCATGAAAGAAGGTGTATCGGGCATGTGGTTTCACTCAGAAGAATGTTTTAAATAATTCACCCCAAAAATGGGTAGGGGCCACACTGGCCCCTTCAGTCTTTCTAGGTATACAGAAAATGTCAGTCGTTCTAGTGTTAATAACTTTACTTCTCGAAAGAGCTCTGGAACCAATCGCATGAAATGTTTCCAGTGGCCCAAGCTCGATTATTAGCACGCCAGGATAGTTTATTACTTGTAATCTGCAATCTTTAGGAGTTTGGAGTTTGAAAGAGGGAAAAGTTTTATCTGTTTCCATTGCCACACACACACAATATATATATATATATATATATATATATATATATATATATATATATATATATATATATATATATATATATATATATATATATATATATATATATATATATATATATATATATATATATATATATATATATATATATATATATATATATATATATATATATATATATATATATATATATATGCAACGTAACAGCAAACTGATTTTAAATTGCTAAATACTGGTTATGTTCTTAAAATACCAACTATAAGTTCACACTGAATGGCAATAGGTGTTGTGATTTATAAAATTTATGCCGACTTCCTAGTAAGTAACAGTTTCGTGCTTCCTTTTATTTTCCTTATGCTTATTTTTAAATTTATGATTATTAAAGTGTTGTGTATAATGCAATCTCTATCGTTTATACTTACCTCCAAAGAACCCATAATTACAGCAAATATGTTTTATGTAATTTAAGATTTTATGGTGTTACATCTTTTGTTTACTATATCTAGTCATGTCTTTAAAGCATTAATTGTACAAAATGATGTGGTCTTTTTCGAAATAGATTATTCTCAAGTCCATGATTTTTTTCTTCTGAAATTAAAGTTTAAGTTTTAATTCAATGATTAGCAGCTAATCAATGTTTAAAGCGTTAAATAATTATGCATGCAATAGTACACTGGGAAAATTCCTGATATTGTTAAATGTTTTTGATGCTCTCAGCATTCGAAGAGACAATGAATCAAACTAATGTATCATTTCAAGCAAACTAATGTATCATTAAAACTTAAAAAAAATGTTCTGTCAATTGGTGTAAAGAAAAGCACAGTTCAACGAAATTCTCAGTACGTAAGGATACTTAGGTCTCAAGATATATCTGAATGTAAAAAAATGTTTCAAGTTAAAAACACATGTATACCGTGTGGTTAGAAAATAAATATCTCTATTTAGAATGGGGCATGTGTGTTACTTGAAATAATAAGCATAATGACACAAAATTTGGTGCACTTACTAATCAAGAAGTAAAAAAAAAAAGGAATAATAACTTTAAAAAATTATTACGGACAACCGGCGCTTTTGAACGTATACTGAGTTGTACAAGAGTATATAATTTAAACGTAAAACCAGATGGCATACCTAAATTGTTCAAAAATTATATTTAGATTCCATTCATGCATGGTGATGCCGCTACAGTTCACATGTCCATCGAGCTGGAGTGAGTGTCTCTAAGCTGGACTAGGATAATATAATCTAGGAAGTTCGCATACTCAACATCGCCGTACTCAACATCGCAGTGCAATAAATCAGAAGTGATTTTTTGCACACGTTGTGTTATGTAATCGTTTAGGTTTTTTAGGTTTAGGTCATTTAGGCGATGAAAATTAGATTTTACTACCCCAAAAGCAAAAACTCCGCAGCATCAAATCAGTTTTTCAAGGCTATCTCGCCATATAAAAATAGGGGCTTGTTACTCCAACATTACTAAAATGTTGCCGTAACAACCCTTGTACTGCCCCCCCCCCCAAAAAAAAACGGGATGAGACTCCATCTTACATAAAAACAGTATAAAAGAACACTTTCTTTGCTGCATTTGAGGAACTACGAATATTTGCAACACGAGCTGGTATCATTGTGAAGTAACCGATCATTTAGCAGATTCAGTTAATGCGTAATCTAAAAAAATAACTAAGAATGATTTTAAGAGATGAAAATTGTTACCCTAAGAACAAAAAATGACTGCTCCTACACTTTATAGATGATTATAAGTGTTTAAACTGGAAGCACCATGTATTGGAAAATGCAGAACCGCTTGTTGGTCATTTTTGAGACTATGTTTTTTATTATTATTAAATTTATCTTACACATTCTTGATTAGTAAAGTTACCAATTTTTGTTTAATTCGGGTTATTCATTTAAGCTACAGATAGCTCCATATGGAGCCTTTTTTTAACCACTCGGTGTACACAGGGTGTCCGAAATGCCCTTAACAATTTTTTAAAAAAATCATTAGAAAAGCAAAAAATTGACCTATAAATATGCAGTTCATAAATTATGTTGCTTGAATTAAACGGCTGTCGAATGATAGCGCGTTGCTTTGGTAAGAGCTAGAAAAATCTCGCGTCATTTTGTTTTCTCCTCTTGCAATTTTTTTTATTTATATGTATATATTTTACGTTTTGCAATGATAACCAATTACAATCTTAACAAGGGATAGTGAGAAAATCTTTAAGTTTACTATATGTGTTTCGTGATCCTTTTTTTTAGGAAACATTCTTTCGTGATCTTTCTTATCTAGATCATATTAGAGTGTGACTTGTAAAAATACGAGCGGCGTAAAAACCTATCATTTAAGTAAACTTTCCATGCTCTTTATAAGCGTAGATCTGTTGATGTGGCGCGTTTTTTTGTTTAACGAGAATTTTGAACCATTGTCTTGTATATTTGAAAAACATGCTGCAAAGATTATTATTTTTGCCTGTGGTCTCTTATGTTCAAACAGGCAGGTTGCATCCCTGCTCCATTTGATGGATTTTAAAAATGCAGAAAATTGACGCCGTCCATGTTGTATGATTATGCGGAATATAATTAAGGTGGTTCGAAAAAAATCGAACTTTTTAATTCGGAATCGCGTTGCCTCTCAAAAGTGGTAGTTTGGTATCCCCAATTGGGAAAAAATAATTAAAAAAAATCTAAGTTAGTATCTAAAAGTTTGAAAAAATTTGCTAAAAATTGAATTTTTCAAAAAAGATAGTTAAATTAGTTTTTTGTATTTTTTCATTATGCAGCAGCCATACATTGTCGGTATATAGTTTAGTTTACGCCTAAAAAATATTTTATAGCTTTTACAAAAAATATTTAGTTCGTGCATGTGCCTTAGTTTGCGCACGAGATTAGGACACAATTCAAGGCGTATGCACAAACAAAAGATATTATATAAAAGTTATAAAATATTTTTTTCGGTTCAAACTACGCTAAACACTGACACTTTATGGCTATTGCGTTATTAAAATATGTATAAAAAAAACTATTTTTTTTTATTTTTTGAAAAAATCAATTTTTAGCATGTTTTTTTTTTTAAACTTTCAGCCTTATGAGCGAACTGAAGATGTCAACTTGGATTTTTTTAAATTATTTTTTCCTCAATTGAGGATACGAAATTGCCACGTTTAAGAGGTAACGCAATTCCGAAACAAAAAAATCGATTTTTTTTTTCGAACAACCCCCCCTAATGTAGAAATCCATCAATTACTCGTTTGGCTTAAAGTTTTGGTTGCAAAATTTAACTCCTACTGCAGTTTTGCACCGAAGAAAGTCCATATGTCGCCATGTAGGGAAAAAAACTGGTTGTCAAAATTATCATGGTAAAAATCATCCGCAAAAATTAGTGCTACATGAAAAAAAAGGATGCTATATAAACGGGAGGGGGAGTTGCACTTGGTCTGCGAAAGGTTGTGACTCTAACGCAGCCCAATTGAATAGAAAAAGGAAGAATGTTGTTCAAATAATTTTAAAAGTTTTCTCTGGGGACGTTAACTACTCGTTGGCAACGAAATCATCATCAAATGAAAATAACACTTTTATTGGGTTTTTTTCCCTTCTGAAAAGCAATTTTCTTTATTAATAATAAAGCTGAAAGTCTCTGTCTGGATGTCTGTGACGCATACAGCGCCTAGACCGTTCAGTCGATTTTCATTCCAATTTAAAGAAAATTTTACAGAGCAAATTATCACAACGTGAAAGATTAAATTACGAAATTATCATTACGTGGAACTGTAACATTGGCGAGCAAATGAACATAGCAAATTGGCGAGAAATTCGTCATCCCTTATTTGTAAATATACAGGCAAACCAAATAACCTTTTAATTTTCAACTACGAGCAAAACCGTGCGAGTACCACTATTTAAAAATAAACTTTAGTATAATTACATTAAAACACATGTAACAAAATTTTTTTTTTTTTTTTTTTTTTAATCTTCCTAGTTTTAAGTTCGTCTATAAAATGATCGCACTCGCTTGTGTTTGCTATCGATCCAATGTGTATTTACCCAAAAAGAGAAACTGCGTTTTTACCTTTATTTTTACCGTATTGATCCCGTGGGAGCTTTTGCGGAAAGGTGCGATGTTATCAATCTTCGTAGAGCGGCACGGTGTTTTGGGAGAGGAGGACACTTGGGAAGGGGGGTCCTCGTGTTTTTTGTTCGTTCCACGCTTACCTGGCAATGCGGGACGATCCATCTTCGCGCAGACTAGGGAACGAGTTAATGTTGCTGTTTGTATGTGATGGATGGGCTCTGGTAAAATAGTGATGAATATTTCACTTTAGCAGCTCTTCCTTTCATGTGTCTGTTTGACCGCAGAAAATTGAAAATGTTTTCATGTTAGGGAGATGCTTGTCAAAGTAGCTGACAGCTTCGTTACGGATTTTAATATCTAAACTTTTTTTAAAACACTTTTCAATATGGAGATAGTTTAAGGATTTTATTTATGCCACTACATTTGCCTTATATTTAAAAAAAATGTCTGCATTTCCAACTGAAAAAATATATATGTCTAGATAAGAAAGCTGCACATTTTTAAAAACATTTAAAGTTATGACAAATATTGAAGCATATATAAAATCATGTTAAAATACTCCATATTAAAAATATTTTTCAAAAAGTTTTTCAGATTAAGATCTAATATAACGAAGCTCTCAGATGTTTTAGCAAATTTCTTAGTAATATGTATATATTTTCAGTTTTCTAACTTACAAACAAACACACAAAAAGAAAAGCTGATAAAGTGAACTATTTATCACCTAAGAAACTTTTTTCACAACTGCTTGCAAAGTTCCAAATACATTTAACACACCGTATACAAAGCAATGATAATCAAAGGGGTGTAAGTGACAAAATAAAAAGTGTCGAGGTAACACAAATGGTAGGAGAACATCTCCTCTGTTTTTTTGCAAGAGATCAAACTAATATTCTTAGTAGGTCCTGCCATACAGAATGATTCTGAAAAAAATCCAGTGAACGCCTACCTAGAATCTGAGCATTATGCGTTCTTGTCAAAAAATTAAAAAATCCACTTACATACCTTTGCTTTCCACTGCCACAGATGTTAAATTTATTCACAAATGTGTCTCACAAAATTTGGGAAGTTAAATTCATTTTTAAATTCACTGTACGCTTTTTAAATGTTCAATTCTGATTTCGCCAAGGAATTAAACACAGTCATACTTTAAGAAACAAATCTGTTGGTACCAAATTGTGCAATGAAAATATTTTTTCTGAAAGCGTCTTTTAATCTAACTCTCATGCATGATTTTTTACTCTAAGAACTTTATTTTCTATTATATAGCGTGATTAAAAAGACTACATAGACGTTAACTTGGATGGTCTTACCTTTATTTTTTAAATAAAATTTCCCCCCTCTTTCATAAATTTACCAATTTTTCGACGTAAATGTACATTTTTAAAGAAGTAACCTTCATTAGGATTCATGGCAAACCTAGGGGGAAAAGTCATATATTTGTTACAAATGTCTTACTTAAGGAGTCCTTTTACTGCTCAGATACAAATAAAAACATCATTTAATTCAGTAGTTCTTATTACACTTTTTATTGAAAGCAATCTTGCATAACGTGATTTTCACGTACGTTCCCATAAAGCTAATACGAAATGAACGTTTGTCAGTTTTTATGATCATCTTCAAGGTCTTTTATAGCTCTGTAAGACTTCCAGTGGAGTTTTCATTTCCAAAACTTGACTCTTTTTGCCTGATTTTTTTTTTTTTCAAACATTGAAAGTTATCTTCCTCTTTTTCACCGTTACGCCTAAGTTACTTGCACTCATATTGGGGTTTACATTTTACTTTAATCTAAATTTATGATCTAAGAGAGCCGAGTTTTGAAACCATACACAGTTTTTTAAGGATAAATAAATTATCCTAAAAAGGAATTCGAGCGAGGAGTGGAAGTAAACAGTAATGGAAAATTATAACTTAATGAAAATTTATGGTAAGAGCGGAGATTGTAAATACTCGTATTAAAATATGGTAATTTAATTCTTAGTTTTTTTTACAGTATAAAAAATATAAACTAATTTCATTTATTTGTTTTATAATTTTTTATCGTGGAGTTATTTAGTGCGCGATATTTCAAAATCACGTCATATTCTGTCACTTTGAAAATGTTTGCGCTCACGGTTTCTGAAATGTTCTTTAAGTGCTTCTTACGCACACATGCACATATACATGCAGAACAGTTGATTAAAAGCAATGGCTTAAACTATAACTTAATAATAACATTTCTACTGAATGCATGTTTTTTCACTAATTTTATTTAATTTTATCTAACTTTTTTACTAAAGACACACAGGCCTTTTAAAGACTACATAGAATATAATAATTTCACACAATAAAAACCGAAGTATTTTCTTACACTTAGAAATCGAATTCCCCTCCTTCTTTAATTATCTTTCACCGGATATACGTACAAGAAATGAACAAATGTATTTCAACGAACTGCGTCTGTTTCTCTGTTTCTTGAACTGTTTTCTTAATTTTCAGATTAATGTCAACTAAGAATGCAGTCATAAATACCCTTCTTTAGTGGAGGGATGGGGGATTTCAGCTCTTGCATTTATTTAGAAACTTTTTAATATTGGTAATAGAGCTTAATAGCATGATTATGAATATTAACGAATCCGCTAATGCAAGACATATATTTTGCTACTTGTTTAAAAATATAAATCATTTTGGTTTACAGTGGTAGTTTACGAGCAGAAAAGATCAATACTTAGTTAGTTTTTTTTTAACTAACAGCTTTGTTTTTAAAAACGGTGCGCAGAAGACGTGATAATTAAATTTGTTATTTTTAAGAAATCATTATCTAATACTAAGTACGTTACAATGATCAAATACGTTATTTTGCGTTTTCAATTTTATATTTGAAATATTATGTGAAAGAGGAGAAGATAATCTGAAATTTTTCGGTTATGAAAACTACTGCATAGTGTGTATGGTAAAATTAGTAAAGAGGTCAGCGATTCTTCGTCACTATTAAAATTTGACTACTATACAAACCCATTTTATAATTGGGACGCCAAAGAGCATATATTTTTAAGAGTGTAATGTTTGAAACATAATTTATGAACATTTTATTATTATTTTTAATCTTCTTTAGTCAAATTCCGATTAGATTTATTTGACTAAATATTAAACATAGTCAGCACCCCCCCCCCCCCTTCTTTTTTTTGAGTTTATATAATTATTTATTTGAAGATCAAAGCAAAGTTCAAGCAATGTAATTAAATATCTTTTTCTTTCCAGTTACGCCTTTGGATCCAGAAATGGAAGTCGAAGGCAAGAAAGTCCACAACGGTAGCACAGTTGGCCCATACGCAGAAGGTTCGACGTTCGTGCTCGAGTGTAAGTCTTCCGGTGGTAGGCCTGCACCAGAAGTAACTTGGTGGAACGGCACCAAGCCACTGCCTGTAAAGACAACTGTTCTACCTGAAGGAAATGGGACCTATTTTGTGACGTCAACAGCGAGGTTTGTGCTGTCTCGTTGGGATCTAGGTGGTAAATTGGAATGCCGTGTGCGAAGCAATGCGTCAGCCCATCCTGTTCATCAATGGATTAAATTAGATATCCACGGTAAGAAAAGTATATTCTTTTATCGGCATGTGCTGTAGCTAAATTATTATGATCACTATATACTTCATTAATGTTATTAATTGTAAGGTTTGGCTTGTAGGCGGCATGTACGGGGCGGGAGGTTTGGGGGCGGCAAGGGTTGCAACTGCTCCCTTGCCTCCAAATGTAAAGGAGCCTTGCCCCTTCACTTTTTAGAGTCAAAAAATAATGATCGATTGGAAAAGGAATTTTATAGATAAAACTGATTTATTTCACGACAGTAAAAATAAACGAACTTTTCTAAACTTTTTCCATAAGAATGAAACTCTAAATGGAAGGATAAAGTCTATGGTGGTCATCCGTCCGAACTTTTGATGCCATATTCCTCATTTTTTGATACCATTTAGTCATTTCTATTAAAAACCATTTATTTAGCCCAATTTTACAAAAAAAAAAAAAAGTAATAATAAATAAGCTTTAGGATCCACTTTTTTTCCAACCCCGCCCCCCTCCCCCCGCTCACCTTGTTGATGCATATACAGCCGATATTCCTATATTTTGGCTAAAAATGTCTGAAAATACATTAAAAAAATTCAGTAATGCTTTGGTAGAACGTACTACAATGTGTCCTTTCACTGGTGATATAAGTTTGAATTTAGCTACTATTGTAAAATTAATCTCAGCTACAGTGAAAGGCAAAGGTATCACCAACTCATGGCTATTTCAAAATAAGAGATCCCAACTAGTGATTGCATTACCGGTATACTGAATAGCGGTTTTTCGAGCAGTTTAGCGATTTCGTAATACCAGTATTTGCTGAGGTAAAATACCGGTATATTCGGTATTAATTTATAATAATAAATAAGGCATTATTAAAGAGTTTTCGATTTAACTTGTTAGATATCTTATGTTCTTTTAATTGTGAATTTATTTTTCATTGAGATTTTACAGAAATCAATCTATTGATGTAACGAATTATTAGAATATCAAATTAGTAGAGTATCCTGTAAGGGTAACCAAAAAAACTCCAAAACGTTACTGATTATTTCCGTGGAACGTTTCGGGATTTCACGGCTTTTCAGCAATTAAAAGTTTCCTGCATTGCTTCAAGTTGCAAGAATGCAGGCTCCTCACTGGTGTGAAAAATATTTTTAGCTACCAGTTTAGAGATTACCTTAGTGTATTTATTAAGTGTATCATCTTTAGTTCTATTCCGGCCCATCCTGGTTGACTAAGCTCGCAATGAGAGTGAAAAAGTCCCTGGATAGTAGCAGCTTTGCAAGACAAGAACTGCAGGCATGGGAGATGCTTGATTCTTACTTGCACTTCTGCCTTAACTTTGGCTGTGGCTGAATTGATTTTTCTGGAGCTTTCTTATTTACTCTGGAATGGACTAATAAATTGTATTAAACTTAATGAATTTTTCTTGAAAGCTCTAGACTGGCTTTTCCATATTCTTCAGAAATATTCAAGCATGATTTCAGGAGTGTTACTGATTTTTAGCGGAAAACGTTCCAGGTTTTAACAAGATATGTCACTGGTAGAAATTGGGCACATCAGCTACCCGTTATTTTCCAGGAACGTTTCTGAATCGTTTTTGCAGTGTAATTGGCGAGATAAATTTAATAGTTAAAAGTTACATAGAGGAAAGGCAAAATTAAGTAATAAACATTTTCAGATATTTTCATTATTGTGCATTAAAAAAAAAGGAAAAGAAAACGAATGAAAGAAAGTAACACGATCATATTTGGTTAAGTTCATCGTAAATGTCAAATTAAAGGGTTAATAGAAAGCAAATACAAACAGCAAATACATTTAAACAAGAGGACAGTTAAAATTACTACACATAGCACATAAGAAGCACACACAATTTTTTTGTTCCAAATTCAGCACGCAAGAGACCGAATTATTTGAATCTGAAAGATGAGGTTTATGGCACATTATTGACAGTACCACCGATCTCAGAGACTTCAGAAACAGTGATTTCAACTGCAGGGAATTTGTGCACTAAAATGAGTGCCAATTCAAATGAGTGACAATTCAATCGATGCTATATGTTTTTTTACTATAATTGATTTTTTATTATAGTTTTTTTTTCTTCATTTTATGTTATTCATTATGTAGTATGGCAACAAAACTATGTTTTTGATTATTTTTTGAGAATTGTTCAATACTGGTATTAACACCAGTATTCCGGTATCATTTTTTAAAATTGCTGAATACCAGTTTTGTATTATTGGTCCGGTACTGAAATCTCTTTCAACAACGAAGGTGAAATAGCAGGCACAGGTTACATAAGGTGGCAATTATTATATGCGTCCAATTGCGTCCAAGCTCCGACTAAAGTAATAAAGTGTTTAAAATTTTCGATTTCCTTACGAAAATAAAAAGTAATAAAAATTCAATAGCTGAAATAAAAAAATAAATACTTAACAGTGTTATGTATTCTAATCTTTTATCATTAAACCAATTATCGTAAAAAGCATTGACCGACTGGATATACAATTTAAAAAATATCATCTTCATGATTCGCCTGTAATAATTCCAATGGCTATTCAAATAAATGTGAAAAAAAGAAGAAATACATTTATCCACAAGTTAGGACGTATCTACATAATATACATGACAGAAACACAAGTAATTGAAATTCTCTTTTGAAAAACCTCGCTTTTCTTGGTTTTGAACTAAAATTCGGTCTATTTGGGGATTAATAGCATTAATCAAAGTCAGCAACAAACTCAAAGAAAATTTACAATATTAGTCACTGAAAAGCAAATATACTTAGATATCAAAGTAAACGTTCCACTACAAACAATATCCAGCTTTTCGCAATACTTGTTTAAATTCAACCAAAGTTATTAATGCTAAAGTTGTAAATATAACGTAATAAAAGTACGGAATTCTAAACACAAGCATAAGGAAGTCTTATTAATAATTACATTCTCTCAGACGTTCATGGTAAGTTAAACCACGAGGTATAAAAGAAAAAAAAATGTTTTTCTTAGTGAAAGGTTATGAATAAAATCACAGGTCGTGATATTTTAGAAGATTTGCTTCCTTAAAAAAATTTGGTAGACACGTTATAAATGTCTATTTTAAAATCCTGTAAATGTGATTAACAAGCTAAAATTGTTCAGCATTTTTTTTTTTTTTTTTTTTTTGCGTTTAGTTTTCAAATATTCGTCAGAATGAAACCAACACTATTTGAGAAACATATTTTTTTTTGAATTAAGATGGGGAATAAAATGAAAAAAAATCTTAGCTGCAGGGTAAAAGAAGAAATGTTATCGCGTAGGTGTTACACTCTGTGGCGTAGGTGTTACAATTCCAGTCGCTGATCTTTACACTGGACAAATTACACTATGCTTATTAAAAGCAATATTTGTAATACTCTAAATTGAATTTTTGTAATAATACTTAGGCGTTACAGAAATAACTCAGGTTCTAGGATGAATCACTTTTAAAATCTGCATACATTAAAGTATTTCATTTTGAGGAAAAACTAAAATAATTAATTAAATAGCTCTACTCTAATCCAGGATTTTTTTTTATTTACACAAGTGCTCTCTAAATAAATAAATACATAAAAAACTCGAAACAACGAACTGTTGTTTTTAAGCCTTTTTTGTATTGCCCCATTCAATTATTTAAAAAGTATATACTTGAGTCAAAATGAATGTTGTCATTTGAATATTTTTTTTCTTTTCTTTTCTTTTCTTTCATTTTATTTATTTATTTATTTATTTATTTTTGCAGCTACGAAACGGCGAAGTATCAGTACTGGTTGTACGAAATATTATTAGTTTAAAATGTTTGTTTTAGATCTTCTAAATTTATGTTTTAAAAACAAATACTTATACAAATGTTACACTAACACTAACTTTTCAATAGGCAGTTGTCCGATGTGTTTCCTTTCTAGTCATTTTTATCTAATTTATACAGACCCCATGTATTTCTTTCTGATAGAAACAATCGAATATTTTTAATACATATTCAACATAATTTATAAAATTTGATCTAGTTAAAACGTCATTTCCATTTTAGTTGCTTATATTATCGGCAATTAGTATTATTAAGTATTGAAAGCAGCTGCTAATAGCTAATATTTTTTTCCCAATCCAAGCCTCTTATTTTCCCGAAAGTGTTTAATTTGGAGAAAGGTCTAGGCTAGTTAACTTCATCTGGAACTATTTTAAAGTTACACAACTTTCTTAACGTTACAAATAATTAGTACTGACTGATATGAAAAGATAGTAATTGCTAACTGACTTTTTGCAAATTCATGTGCATAACGTGATAGATGTCATTTTGTGCAGAGCATTTCCAATCATAAACCATCTACCTAACCATAAAAGTATTTTCGCAGTTCTCGACATTTACTGCAAGTTTTGCGGAAAATATATAGTGCGCAACCCAATGCTTCCGGAAATTAAAGCGTCGAACGGCAGGTAGTGGCTGCATTATGAGACCAGAGCTTACGATTTAATTTATGACGAGAACAAGCCGAGAACTAGTGTTTGAGATAAAACCATAAATCTTCTGCTGCTTTTAGCAGGACACTTTGGCCTTAATACACGTTTTAGTACCAAACCACGTCTGTCAGGAGCAGAATATATGCTAAAATGCGCTGATTATATTCCTTTAATTTGGGAGCTAAAGCCATTTCGGTAATGAGACCGATGTCAAAGCACATTGTAAAATGCAATGTTATTTGCGGGAATAAAAAAATGTAAAAACTGAAAAAAAAGCTTATTTGTATTTGATTTAAGGTAGAAAAAAGTTTTGGAGGAATAAATTATTTTTGGGCAGGATTTAGTTAAATAATTCTTTTTTGAATTGTAACTTATACTTAAGTTTATGCTAATGATTAAGTCGCCTGGCCTATACCCAGACGTACTGGGCTCGATACTCGGAAGGAAAGCATCTGATCAGTAACTTAATCAATTCGGTAAAGTATAACAATTAAGGAGAAATCTAAGCTAAATTTTAGATAAGCAGTTTCTAAATATTCTCCCAAAAGAGTATGGTGTTACTATTGAAACTAAATGAATTTGAATACGGTTTTTTTTTTAAGCTGCAAATACAAGAATTAAGTATTATTTAGAATAAAGTAAAGAGACCACACTTCAAATACTTGATTGTTACACTTGAGTGCAGTCCATGTTATAAGAGAGTTTCATTTTTATGAGATTTGGTTCTTTTTGGCTCATTCAGGCTTATTTTCCTTGCTCAGGTTTATTTAAAAAAAAAAAAAAACTTGCATTGGAAGAGTGGGAGTAATTTTTCACAAAATGGTAGATATGAAATGAATTGGTTTTCATGAGATGATAAAACTCCTTGAATTTAGCGCCTAGTAGGAAATACCAAATCTACCGTAAGTTTGATGATTCTCGTGATAATTTTGGTGAGATCTTCAAACTTGAAAATTGTATGATCAAAAATATTATATTTATTCAAATTATCCCATAAGGATTAATAAAATTATTTATTTAACGATGATAATCACGTAAGTAAGGTGAGTGTTCTGTTTAAAATAAAAATGCGCACATTTTTATTTTCATAAATAGGGGAATGTGAGTGTTGTGTATTCAAAGTTAATTGATTAAACGTTAATTGCGCCACCTATCTAGAGATATTTTAAATATGTAGTAACACATGTAGTCTATTCCAGTCAAGAAAGAAATGCCTCTGAAAATCGAAACGTACGATATTACAAGCAATTTTCATAAATTGATACTCAAACTCGAATATTTTGTTGCAAATCCTAAACTTTTTTGATATTATCAAATGATAAAATTCTTGTAATTGATATTTTATATGTTAATTGGGACCTTATAATACTCGGTGCAGCATTTGTTTAGGTAATGTTAAGCTTATTTGTATTTTTAATATTTTTCGCTATTAGTCAAGTACATGGGGGGCAAAGTCGATGGGGCAAAAAAAATAGCTCATTTCATTTACTCATTCAATCATTTACTATATCTTTTACGCATTCATTTATTAACTAACTTATTTACATTCCTTCATTTATTAATTCATCTCTCTTAATTCTTTGTTGCACTTATTTTTTTATTCATTCACTATTTCATTCCCTGATTTATTTTTCCTCATGTAGTAATCAATAAATAAATTAATTTATTAGTTTGTTGTTTCATTATATTTTCGTTTACTAAATAATTTTTTTTTATTTGCTCATTATTGTGTTCAAAATATTTTTCATGATCGAATAGAAACACTTCATTAGAAAAATATTTCATTTTTCACTTTAACCCGTGAAAA